>NW_005873907.1:0-19029 GCF_000147115.1 Myotis lucifugus | reverse complement strand
ATTTTTTCTGAATTTGGCAAAAGATAAAAGAAGTGAACCCCAAATAAATTCATATCAGATATATTATAGTCAAATTTCTGTAAACTAAAAAAAAATAATTTGAAAGCAGAGAAAAACAATTGTTTACCTATGGAGGTAAAACAATTTGAATGACAGCAATTTCTCATAAAAAAAAAAAAAAAAAAAACATGTACGCCAGAGGAAGTGGCACAACATTTTTCAAGCATTGAAAGAAAAGAGCTGTCAAACTGCAAACCTATATCCAGAGACAATATCCTTCAGAAATGAAGAAGAACTCAAGATATTGCTAGATGAAAGAAAACGAAGAGAGTTTTAGCCAACAAATGTACCCTAAAAGAATGGCTAAAGGAACTTAAACTTGAAGATAGAATAGTAAGGAACTACTGGAGGGAAGTGACAAAATAAAGACTCTTGGAACAGCAGGGAAAAAGAAAAACAGTAAATATATAAGCAAATAAAATAGACTTTCTTTCCCTTGAGTTTTCTAAATTATATTTGAAGCTGAAGCAAAAATTATCACATTGTCTGATGTGGTTCTCAGCATATGGAGAGAAAACATTTACGATAATTAAAAGTGGGAGATAAAAGAGGGATACAAAGGAAAGTAATATTTCTTATACATCACTCAAACTGACAATCATTAACACTAATAGGTTGTGATAAGTTTTGTATATATATATACACAGAGTGTTCAGAAACATGTATACATATTTTGAATAATTATTCATTCCAATGGGTTAAGTCTGAAAAGAAAGAAACATTGTAATTAATAATTATTCAAAGTGTGTATACATTTTGGAGGGGACACCATATATATATATATATATATATATATATATATATATATATATATATCATACTGGAGCAAACATTTTTTTTAAAACCTATGCAGGGGGGAAAGGGAGACATATTGTAATACTTTCAACAATAAAGATTTAAATGTAAAAAAATAAATAAAAAACAAAAAACCTACATAAAATATCATAGATAATTCAAAATAAATTCTTAAAATATTCAAGTAATCCACAGGAAGGCAGGAAAAAGAAAACAGTGAGGGGGTGAGGACAAGAGAAAACAAAAAAGTAGACAATTTCTAACATATTAGTAATTACATTAAACATAAATTATCTAAATACAATAAGTAAAAGATGGAGATTGGCAGAATAAATGTTTTAAATGACCTAACTATATAATGTCAACAGGAAAGTCACTTCAAAAATAACAATATAGACAGGTAAAAACTGAAAGAACAGAAAAAGTAAACAGTAATCAAAAGAAAGCAGAAATGCCTATATTAATATCACATTAGGTATCCTCGGAGCATGGAAAATTACTAGAGACAGGTAGACACTATTTGATGATAAAAGGGTCAATCCACCAAAAAAGACATAGTAATCCTAAATGTGAAGGCACCAAACAAAAGAGCTGTAAAATATATGAAACAATATATAAAAGAAATTGTATACTATGATCAAGTGGAATTTATTCTAGGCATGCAAGGTTGGTTTAATATTTGAGAACCAATGTAATTCACCATGTTGACAGGCTAAAGAAATGAATACAATAGTATTTTCAACAAATTATATTGGAGCAATTGGGTATCCACAGGCAAAAAAAAAAAATTAACCTTGACCTAAACTGAATACCTTCTTAAAAATTAACTCAAATGTATCATAGACTTAAATTAAAACACAAAACTATTAAAACTTCTAAACAAAAGCATTGGAGAAAATCTTCTGGACCTAGGGCTTGTTGAAGAGTTCTTAGACATGACACAAAAAATATGATCCATAAAAGAAAATAATCAATAAGTTGGACTTCTTCAAGATTATAAAATTTACTCTGAAAAGAACCATGTAAAGAGGATAAAGATATAAGCTACAGACTGGGAGAAAATATTTGCAAACCACATATCTGATAAAGAACTAGTATCCTATCTAATAAAGAGTGATATGCAAATTGACCATCACTCCAAGATGCCACCCCCATGTGGACAAAAGATGGCCACCACAAGATGGCCAGCAGGGGAGGGCAGTTGTGGGCAATCAGGCCAGCAGGGGAGGGCAGATGGGAGGGACCAGGCCTGAAAGGGAGGGCAGTTGGGGGGGACTAGGCCTGCAGGGGAGGGCAGTTGGGGGTGACCAGGCCTGCAGGGGAGGACAGTTAGGGGTAATCGGACCAGCAGGGGAGGGCAGTTGGGGGCAATCGGGCCTGCAGGAGGGGACAGTTAGGGGTGACCAGGCCTGCAGGGGAGGACAGTTAGGGGCGACCAGGCTGGCAGGGGAGGCCAGTTGGGGGGGACTAGGCTGCAGGGAAGGACAGTTAGAGGCACCAGGCCAGCAGGGGAGGGCAGTTAGGGGCAATCGGGCCTGCAGGAGGGGACAGTAGGGGTGCCCAGGCCTGCAGGGGAGGACAGTTAGGGGCGACCAGGCTGGCAGGGGAGCCCAGTTGGGGGGGACTAGGCCTGCAGGGAAGGACAGTTAGGGGCAACCAGGCCAGCAGGGGAGGGCAGTTAGGGGCAACCAGGCCTGCAGTGGAGGACAGTTAGGGCGACCAGGCTGGCAGGGGAGGCCAGTTAGGCATTGATCAGGCTGGCAGGGGAGTGGTTAGGGGGTGATCAGGCTGGCAGGCAGAAGCAGTTAGGGGCAATCAGGCAGGCAGGCAGGTGAGTGGTTGGTAGCCAGCAGTCCTGGATTGTGAGAGGGATATCCAGTGGGCTCGGGCCTAAAGGAGTAGTCAGACATCCCTTGAGGGGTCTCTGATTGGAGAGGGTGCAGGCTGGGCTGAGGGACACACTCTTCCCCCGTGCATGAATTTCATGCACCAGGCCTCTAGTCTAGAATATAAAAGAACTCTCAAAACTCAACAGTGTATCACCTCAAACTCATCAAATATAAAAAATAAAAATAAAAACACGACCCAGAAAAGAAAAAGTGTTAGCAAGGATGTGGAGAAATTGGAACCACTGTGCATTGGAAATATAAAATGGTGCAGCCACTATGGAAAACAGAATAACAGTCCTTCAAAAAATTAAAAACAGAATTACCATCTATTCCAACAATTCCACTTCTGGTGAAGGCAGGGTGTCAAAGAGATAGTCAAAGATCCATGTTCATAGCAGCATTGTTTACAATAGTCAAGAGCTGGAAGGAATCCAAGTGTTCATCAACGGATGAATAGATAAACAAAATGTGGTATATACTTACAATGGAATATCATTCAGTCATAAAAAGGAAAGAAATTCTGACACATGCTACAACATGGACAAGCCTTGAGGCCATTATGCTACGTGAAATAAGTCAGTCACAAAAAGACAAATACTATATGATACCACTAATATGCGTTGTCTTTGCAAAATACACCTGTGGACGTTTCTATGCATGGTAACCTGAACATCTTGCCTGTGCCTCCTCTTTGGCAAAATTTTAGGCATCTCTCCTCAGTGCTTATGCTGACACTGCTCATAAAGCCAAAAAAAAAAAAGAAAGAAAGAAAGAAAAACAACCTGTTGCCATTTGTCCCCTGTATCTAGACAAGCCTGCATGCACATTGTGAGACCAAGGCAGAGAAAATAAATCATCTGGATCCTTAATCTGATTGGCAGTGTGAATTCAGTATCTGTGATATCTATTGGTGGCCATGTCACGCATACCACTGATGCAATGGACCTCTGTCCATATTCCTAATAGAAGGAAATGCTACATTTCTGCTCCAGATTATTTAATATAAATTATAATTATTTTCTCAACCAAGTTCACAGGATCCCTGTATTCGTACCCCAGGTTAAGAACACCAGCTCTGAGTATTCTTTTAGCTGAATTCTCACAAGTGTTGATTTATTTCTATTTTCATTTTTGTCCAGTACAAAACACTTCCCTATTTCCATAGTGATTTCCTCTTGGACCCGAGGGTTATTTAGAAGAGCATTGCTGTGCGTCTCCTTCAAGCCCACAGTACATCCTTTGCAAATGTGTTTTAGAGGTGAAGTTCCACAGCGCCTGGAGATAAAGGAAGCTCCCTTCCTTCAAAGGGGAGCGGGAAGGTTGTTGGAGCCACTGCTACTGCAGCCAGCATGAGGTGTTTAATGTGCAGATTTTATTGCTTTCGAATTTGTCATTTTTTTAAAAAGCAGTAATGTAGGCTCCAGCTTCAAAGACACGATGGTTGCCTGGCAGCGAACCTGGGGCTTGAGCAAGGACTGTCAGGCCAAAAGAGGGTGCTCACAGCTGGTGGGTCCTTCACGCGGCCACCTGGCTGGCCTTTCTGCTTTCCCTCATGGTAAGGGGAGCCCCTGGGGGCTACCAGGAGCAGGAATGGAATCTTCTAGCTGAGAAGGGCCTGAGGCTAGTCCTGGTTGTGCAGCCCATATCAGTTAAAATCAGGGACCCTGGCTGGTGGGGGAAGGGAAGGAAATCCAGCAAAGAGGCCTGATGAACGTTCCAAAAGAGTGTGCAAGGGTTTGGACACTAACTGTCTGCCTACCAGCTTGGGAAGCTTTTGTCCCCAGTTTGGAAATGCAAGGTGGATAGTCAAGCTTCATTTGGGTTGTACAAGGTAGCGGTTGGAAAATAAAGAGGAAGGTTCCGTGAGGCTTCTTTCCGTTGCTTAACTCACTGTGTGGCCATGAGTACACACCTCAACCTTCCAGCCCTCAGCTCCCCATGTGCACAGGGAGGAAGCTGACACGGAGCTCTCTGTGGCCCCTTCCAGTTCTAAACGTCCATGATGGGACTGCTGAGTAAGTGGCAGGGCCCTTTGCACCTCCGTCTGCTCCTATGTGCAGGGGAGATGACGGTTCCATCCACGCCCAGGACTGCTGTGATGACCAGATGATGGTGGGCCAGGGAAAGTGTGACCCTGGGCATCACAGCATGGGACCACCCAGCCTGAGGTATCAGAACAAGGTCATAGTAGGTGACAAGCCGGCATCTCTGGCTCTGCCTTCCATCCACACTAGGAGAACTCACCCTCACCCCCACCCCCATCCCAACTTCAGTCCCCCCACAAATCTCCAGGACCTCCCAGGACACTTCATGTTTGCTCAGGCCGCTGTGTGGCCTCGCCTACATTATGACTCATTGAGATGACACCCCTTTACTGCCAATCCCACACACAGCAGGGGCGCCATCTACACCCTCCCAGGGCAATGCCACTACCCCGTGGGCATCCACTACCCACTCTGAGGGTGCCAGTGTCCAGGGCACCAGTGCTGTGTGCAGGGTGGTACAGACTCCCTGGCCAGGGCTAGAACTAGAGGGAGGCAAATGAGGCACCCAGGGCACAAAATTTAAGGAGATGCCCCCCTTCAGGGTGGTGCAGGGGCCAGCTTTGCACACTCACAACACTCAGAGTGAATGGCTTTTAAACTTCAAGTTTAAACTCCAAAGGTGTCTTGCTTGTGTCACTCTTGCCACAGCCCTGCCCCTCGCAGCAAACATATTGGCCCACGGGGTCCATGACCTGAATGCTCGGTGCCCCACAGTGAGGTGGATGCAGCGGATGACTCTCAGGAAACTGGATGTCAGTGGTTGCCCCAACCTTGCTCTGGAAATGGAATTACATTTGTAATAATGCCAGGCTGTGTCCCTCCCCAGCTGCCTGGCTCTGGGAGACACCTGAGCAAGCGAAACCAGTCAGTTCTCTGTCCCAGGGATCTGAAATGAGGATTGCCAAAGGCAGTTTCCTTTCTGCAGGTGCTGGGACTGTGCACATAAACCCAGGTCTGGGCGGGGTCGTGTCATACTCCGGGTGTGAAGAAGCAGAGGAAGGGGGTGTGCAGAGAGAGGAGACCACCTGCATCCCTACCCTCGACTTCCAGGAGACACCCTGTACCTTGACAACGCTGCTCCTTTTCTGCTTAAGCCAGCTCGAGTGGGCATCTGCTACTCACAGTCTAAGAAAGCAGAGAAATTGAGGATTTCTCTCACTAGTTCAGCCTCCTTGCCCCAGAGTTCAAGCCAGGCCCAGGGGCTGTGCTGGGGGGCCCTCTGAGAGAAAACTGCCAATCCCACACACAGCAGAGGTGCCATCTACACCCTCCCAGGGCAATGGCGCTACCCTTGAGCTCAGCTCTCCGCTCCCAGCCTGACTATTGCCGTGAACTGTTTTACCATCTGTTCTTTCTTCTCTTAAGATGAGGAGGCTCTTGGACCATTGTGTAAGTAGATCCCTCATTCTCATTCTCTCTCTCTCTCTCTCTCTCTCTCTCTCTCTCTCTCTCTCTCTCTCTCTCTTTCAGCTGCCATGCTCCCAGGGTTAAATGTGTTCTCTCACCCGTGGGATTCCAGGCACAGTGCAGAGTGCCTCTTCTCCTTGATGAAATTACCCACTCAGACAGATGCCTGTCTGCCCGGTGGTATGCTGGTGGAATTTCAACAGGGCCCTACAGCCTGGCTCGGAGCGGGACTGGCCAGGCAAGACCCCACGCTCCAACCATTCATTTAGACCAGTGGTCAGCAAACTGCAGCTCGCAAGCCACATGCAGCTCTTTGGCCCCTTGAGTGTGGCTCTTCCACAAAATACCGACTTCCACGTATGGGCCACGAAGTTTCAATCGCACTGTATATGCACGCCCGCACGTGGTATTTTGTGGAAGAGCCACACTCAAGGGGCCAAAGAGCCGCATGTGGCTCGTGAGCCGCAGTTTGCTGACCACTGACTTAGACTAAGGCAAGCCTGAGCCCAGCCTCCTCCCACCTAGGCTGGATGAGAAAAAAGAGGGAGGACAGGAAGGGATTGGGGGAGGGAGCAGTGGCCTTTGCCTCCTCCAGTACCTTGTCTGCCCCCAAATCCCTCACACATACACCAGGTCAGCAGCACTTTCTTATATGGGGCTAGAGAGATGGAGAGAGGACCAATTACCTAAGTATTTTAATTATCTATTGCAGCTAACAAATCATCCCAAAACTTAGAGACTCAAAACAGCAGCCAATTTATTGAGTTGATCCTAGGGTTGACTGAGCTCAGTTGGGTGGTTCTTCTGCTCATGTAATGTCAGTTGTGCAATCCTCTGGAGACTGGGCTAGGCCAGAACATGCAAGACGGCTCATTCTCATGTCCTGTGCTTGATGGTAGTGGATGAAAGGTTGGGGTCCTTCTTTCTTTCCTTGGAGTCTCAGGTCTTCTCCTCTACATGGTCTGTTTTTTTTTTGTTTTTTGTTTTTTTGAGGTCTCTTCAGCACAGTTGCCAGCTCAGGACTCCAAAAAGCACAAAAGAGGGAGCTTCAAGATGTCCTAAGGATTAGGCCAGGACATAGCACAGTGCCACTTCCCTGCATCTCTTTGTTAAGAGTCATAGGCCAGCCCAGAGTTCACGTGGGAGGGGACCACACAATGGAGTGAATACCACGAGGCAGGTTTTATTAGAGCTCACCTTGGGAGGCTGCTGCCCCACCAGGAAAAAGCAAACCTATGATTTGACTTTGGTTTACAGACCATCTAAGAGACAAGACTTGCACGAATACTCAAACGTGGATGCCATGTCATCACACACAAAGAGACCTGCTCAGTCAGGACACATAGATGCTGAGATAGTCACCTTCATACATAAAAGAACATTTGCACACACTCAACGTCACCTTCACACTGACATGCCCGGGAACTCACACACACACCCTCACCTTCACACTGATATGCCCATTACCTCACTCACACACCTTCACACTGGCATGCCCATGAACTCACAGTTACACACCCTCACCTTCATAATAATATGGCTGTGCACTCACACAATCACACACACACACATAACACACCCCAACTTTCTATGTTTTGTACATCCTTATCTGATCTCTCGCATGTGGGCCTTCCACTCAGACAGGCTGGCCCAAGACCCACTAATCGCTTGAGTGATTACTGAAGTGAGCGGTAACCTAGCAGAGCTCACCTGGACTGGAGAAAAAACATGGTTTAGAAGCCTGGGAAGCAGAATTTTGAGCATCCCTTGGGGCCAGAGAACCACTCAGGAAGAGCCAGGCTCCGCACAGACCCGCACGGAGCCTCAGTGGGAGAAAATGATTTAATTATCAGAATGTCACCAAACAAATCGTGTGCCTCATTTTGGGTACCTGATGCTTATGGTAATTAACATTATGAAGATTTTTCTCCTCCTGTTTATATTTAGTTCAGTCATCCACAATAGAGCTAAAATTATTTCAACTAATGTTAGGCGTGCTTTTCCATTGCCCCTGCGTTTCTTCCCGGCGCTGCTACCCAAATGCAATCTTTAACTTCAGAGACTGCCGGATTCGGGACAAATTGGAATCAATGCGGCCTTTGTCTTGGCTAATAAGTGGCTGCCACGCAGAGGAGTGCGGAACTGCTAATTGGCTGATCTCAATAGGAAAGAGACAATGGTGTTGAGAAAGCTGGGGGATTAATTATAGGGCCGCCTTCTGCGAGCCCCTGCTTCCGCTGTTCCTGGCCTGCATGAGGCAGCAAGGGTGGGCCTCTCCACCCCTTGTTAGAAACCACAAGCCTGCCAGCTGGAACCCTCCTGCCCCGGCGATTCAGACCAAACACCAGCACACACAAAGGTCAGGGGAGAGAAAGGAGTATAGTGAGCAGGTGGCCACCCATGACGGAGAGGACCAGAGAGTCTGTGTGTTGGAGCAAGGGGCTGTGTGGGAGACACTTACTGGGACAGGGAAGCTATGTGCACCTGCTCATGAGGGCGGTATGAGGATCCCCCCTCCCTATGAGGAAATCAAGGCCCAGAAAGCCGAGGGACATGAAAAGTGTGGCAGGTTAGCTCCTCAAAGGAGGCAACAGCGCCCCCACTGAAGCAGCCAGGCCAGAGTAAGGTCTCCTCTGAGCCTGGATTTGAACTCAACTTTGCCTGAGTTCAAAACCCATGCTCTTTGCACTGCTCTCTAAATCTTCCCTCCACCACCACCATCAGTCTCTGGCCTCTGAAACCTCGTGAAACCTCTTTTCACTGCCTTTGGGGTAAAGGAATTACCTCCTAAAGGTCCCTGTTAAAATGCAAATGCATCTGCTGAGTGGAGAAGGGCATGCATCTCTTATCCCAGTTTTGCTGTTGAAATTAGGCACCTGAGGAGGGCAGAGCAGGTCCTTGAGGGAATAAGACACTGTTTTGAAAAGGGGAAAAGGAACTGCGAGACAAAGCAGACCCAGATGGAACTCAGTGGTCGTCTTGGGAATGGGGTCGGGACGCTCAAAAGAGGTGGCATCTGGAGGAAAACCTGAAGGGTTTGCACCAAAGGCAAAGTGGGCCAAATCCAACAGTCCAGAACTAGAGCTGGTATTCCCATCCCAGAAGCCCTCACTCTCCCCAACTCCACATCTCTGCTGCTCCATCTGGAAGCCCAAGGTGGGTCCCCACCCCCCTCCTGGCCTCAACCTAATCTTCTATCTTCAGAGCATGTCCTCTTCTCTCCAGCCTCTCGGTCATTTTATGCTTGGCTTGGCATCTGCCCCATGTCAAAGTGAAATTGTGCTGGGCAGTTGCTAAAGATGGCAGACAGATTTTATGTGGGCTACTGCAGCAGGGGAGAGAGACTCCTGTGCAGGGCTGAGGGCAACTTCAAGAATAGCAGGGGCAACTGGGGATTTCTGGCCAATGGGTAGGGTGAGAGGGTCATTGGATGGAAAACTACTAAGAGGAATTGGGTTAGGCATCGCAGTGGGGGGATTTTTATGAAAGTGGCTTGGTGGGATTCTTGCTGAAAATGGGCTCGGCAGAGCAAGAATGGCAAACCAAGGCAAGGCCAGGTGAGAAGAGGGTTCCTAGGAGACCTGACTCAGATGAAAGCTGGTCAGAGTCCTTGTCACCTATCCCTGAGCCCTCTGCCTCCAGGGTCACTCCTCCAACCCACCCTCCACACACAGTCAGACCCAGTGATCCCATCACTTTCCAGCTTTAAAGCCTCCACCACCCTTCTCCACCACCCTCAGAGTAACATACAAACTCCTAGGACGATGGACATAAGGCCGTTCAGTGGTAGACAGAGTGTCTTGGAAAACCTGAGCCAGAGGAAGAAAACTCCTTGCTGTTCATTCCTGATTCCATCTGGGTCCGGGGCCTAGAAGGGTTCAAAACACCACAACACAACCTTCCTGAGCTGGCGCCTTAGCTACAGCAGAACTCTTTAGCGTTTCCAAAACTCCCTCTTGTGCTTCATCTCCTTGGTTTTCCCAACCTCCCTGAGGGGCAGGCAGTTTCCTCACCCTTTCACAGATGAGGGATCGGGATCAGGGTGGTTAGGTGACTTGCCCAGGTCACACAGCTAAGAAATGGATTCAGCCAGCTTTTGAGCAGCCTGACGTTGTAATTGCCCCTTGCCCCACTAGATGATAAGCTTCAGGAGCAGAGGTACCCTGATTGTTTGGTTCACCATTTTATCCCCACGCTCAGCAGTACCTGGTACATACTAGGAACATTCAGTAGAAAAAGGCAATGAAATCACTACCTACTTTATTGAGGACCTACTTTGTATCAATCCTGTGCTACGTGGGAGGAAAGGACACTCTTTGCCTAACACTATTATGAATCCCATGTTACAGATGGGAAAACTGAGGCCCTGAGCAGTTAAATCACTCACTCAAAGTGGCACAGCTCATAGAGTGGTAGAGCAGGAACTTCCACCTCGGTCTATTGGACTGCAAAGCCCATGGTTTCCATCTGTAAACCGCCTACTACTGCCGTGTGAATGAGTGAGTGAAGGAGGGACTTCAGTCCCCAAGCTCTTCCCAGCGTGCTGTGCTTTTACCCGAATTAACCACCTCCTCACTTTCCTCCCACCCTGACCTCTGGGCTCAGCTGCATGTAGACACTTTGCAAGCAAAAGAATTCCTGAATATTAATGCTGATAGCTAATGTTCTTCGGCAAAGATCATTTCAATGTTTTAAGATACTAATGTTCTTTTGACTGGTCTCCTCTCTGAGCACTTCTGAGTAAACACATCTATCTAGGGCTGATTGATTCTCGCAATTGCACTATTAAAACCCAAACTAGGACACTCTGAGTCACAGATTGGAGAGGAGGAATGGTTCGGGGTGTGTGTGTGTGTGTTAATATTTTTTCAAGTTTCCCTTTGTGCTCCGCTCAAGAGAAATATTTGAAATTCAAATAATGAGGTATTCATAGAGAGTTTTGCTTGCCTTGTGCCCAGGGTAAAAATAAAATAAAATGCTAGAACCTTTTTCTTCCTCCATTATACCTGCTGACTTGTCTTTCTCATTATTGTTTACCTCCAAAATTTGAATGAGAGTAAAATTTAAAGGAATTACCACAATTCTTCGGCACATTTGCAAATCAATTAAGAGGAGCCAAATTATGCTCCTGCCTTTTTTGCAGGGAGCCGGTCTTCCCCGGCTCGGGAAGCTGCAGCCCACAGCTGCCTGGCGCCCAAAGCGCAGCTGTCACGTCCAGAAGCAGACTTGGCATTTCAGCGCTCACCTCCAGTGGCCAAGGCCAACCGTTGAACCAACCCCTTGCTGGGCAGCTCCACTTACCTGCCAGGAGCTGAGCCTCCCACAGGGTGTTCACGGGGCCAGAAAAACACACACTGTCTTCAGAGTCAGAGGCCTGGCTGTGCGGCCCCCACTCTGCTGCTTCCTGGCTCTGTGACTTTGGGCAAATCACCTCACCTCTCTGAGCCTCACTCCTTTGGCTGCAAAGGGGAAACAATGATGCCTCTTCCAAGGTTGTCCCAGGAATACTATCTGGAGGAGTGTACCTCCCCGTGCCTGGCACGCACTGGGCCAGGGGGGGTCACCTTCCTTTTTTCAGAGCTCAGAGGGAGAAGGAGATTTTCTACTGATTATTCCAGGTCCCTGGGGGTGTCTCATACCTCTAGGTCATGCAGGAGAGACTGTTCCAACAAGATCTGCATGTCGCCTCCCCCAAGAAGCCCTGCCAGATTGCAGCTATATCATCTCCTCTCTTCTTAGTTCCCTCTGAATTGTGGGAATTTTACTCTCTCCCTTGTATTCTGTACCACGTAACCGCATCTCCCCTCTCTACAAGGAAGCAATTCCATGAGGGCGGGGACAAAGTGTGATGCCTCTTCGCAGCTTCTATTTCAGCCCAACAGAATTAGTTTTGGTTTCTGTTGACTTTCTTACCACCAGGCCTTTCCCGGTGCACCCTCAATCGGCAGCGCCCCTAACTCCACTTTGTATTGGATCAGTTCATATGCCTGCACCAGCTATGGGTTTGTCCCTGTAGATTCAGGTGTGGGGAAATGTCCCACTTTGGTAAGGATTGGGGGTGGGAGGGGTCAATCTAAACTCAACCCTGAGGTAAGGCTGGGGTCAACTCATCCCTGGCCAGCCTGGAGCAGCCGACTCCTCAGGCCCAAGGTGCCTCCTGGAGACGTGTGCCCGGCACTGCCATCCGTGCTGGAGGAGAAGGCCCCAGAGTGTGGGGCTTGGACTCTGTGATGTGGACTGTGAGGTGGCTCCGAGGAACAGGTTTGGGATGGAGCGGCAGGGCCCTGAGGAGGAGACAGCCATCGAAGCCCAAGCACTGGGGCAGGGCCCAGTGACCAGGCCGTTACAGGCCCCGGACAGGCAGCTGGGGAGGGAGGAGGGGAGGGCAGAGGGGTCAGAGAAGGAAGGACAGGCACTGCAGGCCGTGGGCTGACTCTCCCTTCTCTGGGCCCCAGCTTCCCAGCTGTAAATTAGATAAGTTGGGGTAGGGGGCCTCCAGGGATCCTTGTGACTCTAACATTCTGGGATCCTAGGGGGTGGGCACCTCATAAAGGTGTGGTTTGTGGGACCAAAACACCTCCCATCCATCACTCAGGTAGCCAGGCGACCTTGAAAATACCTTCATGCCCCCACCCTCGCAGGGGCTGGGTGTGAGGTGTGGTTCAACTGGCTTTGTTTCCACTGAGCACAGGAGCTGGATGCTGGGCCAAGGACCCCGCATACACTCCTGGCCAAGGGAGGTGGCAGCTAAGTTCTGATGGGCTCTACTGTGCCCAGAAATGCCCAGGCACAGCCCCACTTCCCTGAACAGAGGGGAGGGACAGGACGGGCCCAGCAGGCCCTCTTCTCAGAGTGCGCACCATCTTCCTTTCATGGGGGCCTGCGAGTGCCGCCTAGCTCCTCCCTGCCACCTCCTGCCTGAGGTGTCGGGAGCCTGGTCCCCAGGCCTCGGAAAGGCGGGTGCAGCTCCACAGGGACGCCCCCGCCAGGTGTGCAGTGCTGTGCTAAGCAGCCTGCCAGCCCCGACAGATGGCAGAGCGGAATTGCCATCCATCACAGCCGTAAGTGGCCAACTCCCCTCCCGGTGCCCCAGACAAATGGCTCCACTCCTCCCTCCCTCCCCCAGTCCCACCATCTACCACCCCTGCCAGGCAGCAGGGCAGAGCCGTTTACTCAGCGAGTCCTGCGTGCAGAATGCAGGGGGAGGCAGGTCTGAGTGCCGCACGGAGACACATCCATCATCACTGAGAGCCAGAAGCTTGCTCGGCATGGCGATGCAGCGGTGCCAGCCCTCACGTGTGTGTGTGTGTGTGTGTGTGTGTGTGTGTGTGTGTGTATGTGTACAGGTATGTGCATGTGGGTGTGTGTGAGTGTGTGTGTTATGTGTGTGGGTTTGGGGGGGTGTATTCTGAGCACTGTCCATCTGCCCAACAGGACCTGGTGGGCCTCATCTTCACAAGGAGGGACAGTCTTGCTCTGGGATAGCCCACCTGGCCGCCTCTTCCCTGGATTAAGCTCCAGGGAGTAGAGCTGACCAGACGGCTCCAGGCCCTGGGATGGGCTGGACTCCAGCTTCTGTGTCCAAGTGCCCACATGTCAGGCCATGTCGTGGGACATGGGTCAGACCAAGTGTCAACCAAGTAGTGGGTCACGTGCCAGGCCTCCTGGCAGGTCATGTGAGAACATGGGTCAGGCTACCTATCAGCCAGTGTCAGGCCATGAGTCCCCAGTGATGTCAGAAATGAAAGCCACTGAACTGACTAGGCACCTGGAAATCTCCATCCCAGGGCATTGCCCCAGGGAAAAGGGAAAGGACGTGGTACCAGAACCCAGCCCTCCCACATCTGGACCCTGGAACCCTGCGTTAATAACTGAAGCTTGCAAAGCCTCCGTGAAGAAACTAAAGAAACTGAATGAGCCCTTTGTGTCCAGCAGGCTCTGAGCAGGGGGCCTAGGAAGGAGCGAGCACACGGCACTGATGCGCCCCGGGCACTGAGGGACAGCTGGGTAAGCTCCCAGCGTGGGGAGCGTCAGGGCAGCAAGTCCTGGTGAGGGGACGATGGGAAGCCATGTAGTGGGCAGAGAAGACGTGTGCAATTAGGCCACTGAAAGGACTTGTTAAAGATTCTCAAACTGGCCCTCTCCTATTTACAAAGTTCCCGAGTGACACAGTGAGGACATAGGCAAGCACCTGGGTCAAGTCCATGAAGGACCCAAAACAAGACAGCTCGTTTATCTAAATGGCACATCCCAGGCTCATCCCTGACGGACCAGCACCAAGACAGCCCCTTCGTTAGGACCCATCTGATAGCCTGCTCTTACTGTCACATTCAGAGACTCAGGCACAGAAGATGGAGGGACCTGATTTGGCAGAAGTTCTTGTGCACATGAGCCGACAGAGTCCTACACATCCTTCAAAGCCCACATCACCTCTCACTTCCCCGGACGTCCCCTTCACACGGGCGCCCTCCAGTGCTTCTCCTACTGGATCCCGGTCCCATTCTCGCTTCCCCAGGGAGTCTGTGCCTTCCCCTGAGGCCAGGACTAGGTCTGACTCATCTCTCACTCCTGTCCCCAGAGACTAACAAAACGCCTCATACAAATAGGGAATGAGTAGATGAATGAATGGCCCGATGGATGCTTTCCTTACCGTTGGTTTTAACTGTCCACAAGCTCCGCATGAGCCAAGAGAGTTGCAGGGCTCCTTATAAAAATGCAACCTTAGTTTGGCCGCACAATAGAAGTATTATGACCAGAGCAATGGAAGAGAGAGTCCCTCTCTGCTCTGTGCCGCTCGGGAAGTGCCCAGAAGAGGGAGATGAGGATGGAGGTTGAGTCTAAAAAACATATGCCAGGAAAGCGTTGAAGGAAACGGGGGAGGGGAGCCTCATCTCACAAGAGCTTCTGTAAACACTGGAGGACTGTCAGGAGGCAGCCCCTCCTAGTCTCTCTCCAGGGGCTTTTCACATCTCCATAACCTCCCCCACCCCAGGCGTCCTGACCCTCCACCTCATCCCAGCCAGTGAGGTGCCAGAAGCAGCAGGTGGAGTCTGCAGCACCGACCCTCAGCTTGGCATCGCTGGGTCAAGCAAGAGAATTGGCAAATCTCCCTAAACAAGTAAATCTAAATTCCGAAAGTCACTTCATTTCAACTTCATACCCCAAACTTATGTGTTTACTTGAGGGAGGAGGTGCTATTTTGTGGTTTCCAGGACAATGCAGTTCATAATTTTTTCATACCTCTCAGAGCAGGTGACAGCTTGCTTATAAAAGCTAATTCATTGCCACGCCAGGCCCCAAGCTGCACTTCAATACATGCACCAATAACACATCACAATAAGGTTAGAGACAGACCCTCCCTCCCTCCGCCCCAAATAGGCATTTTTCTGGATGCAGCCATCCAAGAAGAGAGCCATGCCAAGCAGACACCCCGAGCGAGGCCTCGGAAAACAGGCAATAAGAGAGGCCTCCCTGTGTAATTTCCTCTTGGACCAAGTACCACCTCCTCAACCCCTCTCCAACTAATTGCAGGAAGAATTGTTATGCTAATTAGCATTATTCACAGAGTTAACAGAGCACAGGGTCTAAATTTAGATCCCCTGAGTTCTCTGGGAGCTGACAAAGATGCCGGTGGCTGGCAAAGGGAGGTTCTGGGGTGGGGATCTCAATGGGGCTGCAGGACAGTGGAGGGCAGAAGAGAGCCACACCCCATCTTGGGGCTTACTGGGGTCTTTAAATTGCAGTGGAAGGCCTGTGGGTCTTGGCAGGGAGGGCTTTGAAAAGGCAGAATCCTCTGCCAAGGAAATATTGAGCAGAAGAGAAGGGAAAGCCATGTGTGCTGAGTGGCGGTTGTGTGCTGGGCTGGGTAGCCAGGCTGTGGGTGGGAGTGCGGTGCAGCAGCCTGGCTTGCATCCAGGTTTGAGTCTTTGACTGACGAGCTGAGTGGCCCCAGTGTCTCCCTCTGTGGCAGGGATCATAACATCTACTTGGCAGGGCTGCTGTGAGGGTTAAAGAGACCGTGATGCCTAGTGTCTAGAACAGGTCCTGGCTTGAAGGTAACCATACTCACTGGCTGAAATCATGGCAATGAAGGAGAACTTGGAAGGGACCAACCACCACCACCACCCTAGGAGGAAGGAGTTATGAGTCTTGAGCTCAGAGAGGTTACGTAGCCTACCCAGGGTCAGAAGTTCTGAAAAAGCCAAGACTCAAATCCAGGCCCGTCTAACTATAACAAATGCACGGTTCACCACATTGTCTGAAAGCCCTAATCGGTGCCAGAGGAAATAGCAGCTCAGCCAACTCTGTCTGGCCCACCCTCCTATGACCTCCTCCACCAATGTCCCATGGGAGTCAAAGACCAAGATCCATCCAAGACAAAGAAAGGCCAGGCTGGGTCAGTCCTCCCTCCTACCTCTTTGACCCTGTCACCTGCGAGGTGAGCAGAGGGAGCCCAGAGGCCAGTATACCTGGGCCCTCCCGTACAGGTGTGCCCTCCCCTCTTGTCATAGAGAGGCGATAGAGCACGATGGTTAAGAGCATGAACTCTGCCTGGGCTGGAATCCCAGCTCTGTGTGAACTTGGGCAACCTCTCTGAGCCTCAATTTCCTCATCTGTAAAATGGGGCTAACAATAGTACCTACTTTACTGGGCTGTAGTGAGGAACTAATGAGTTCCTCTACGTTAAGCACTCAAACAGAGACAGGCACATATTAGGAACCATCTACACTAATAAAAGAGAAAAATGGTAATTGGCGTACGACCGCTACCCTTCCCATTGGCTAATCAGCATATCCTTATGCAAATTAACTGTCAGCCAAGATGGCGGCCGGCAGCCAGGCAGCTGGAAGCGAACGTGAGGCTTGCTTGCTCCCGTGACTGCAGACTCCAACGTTCCCCGCCTGACTTGCCAGACTCTGAGCTGGCAGTTTGAAACATTCTAACAAATATAGCCGGCTGGGATCTCAGAGCTGAAGTTATACATTGTTTCGATTATAGAACGGCAAACAAACCAGCGGAAGCCTCAGAGCTAGAGCCAGAGCTAAAGCTGGCCCAGAAGAAAAAAGAAAAAGAAAAGAAGGAGCGGTTGGGAGCTTCAGTCAACTGCCAAACTGAAAGCAGCCCTCAGCCCCTCACCCAGACTGGCCAGGCACCCCAGTGGGGACCCCCACCCTGAAGGGTGTGTGACCAGCTGCAAACAGCCATCATCCCCTCATCCAGGCTGGCCAGGCACCCCAGTGGGGACCCCCACCCTGATCCAGGACACCCTTCAGGGCAAACCAGCCGGCCCCCAGGCCTCTATCCTATGTAGTAAAAGGGTAATATGCCTCCCAGCACCGGGATCAGAGGAGCCGCGAGGCCTCCTGGCACCAGATCAGCATGACAGGGTGCAGCGCCCAAACCCCCTGATCGCCCTGCGGCTCTGTGTGTGACAGGGGGTGGCGCCCCAACCCCCCCCTCCATGGGCCCTGCTCTGTGTGTGACGGGGTAGAGCCATAACCTCCCCATCGGCCCTGCCCTGAGTGTGACAGTGGTGGCGCCCCAACCCCCTGATCGGCCCTGCTCTGTGTGTGACAGGGGGCGGTGCCCTAACTCCCCTATCGGCCCTACTCTGTGCGTGACAGGGGGGAGCTCCCCAACCCCCTGATGGGCCCTGCTCTGTGCATGAGAGGGGGGAGCTCCCAACCCCCTGATTGGCCCTGCTCTGTGCATCACAGGGAGTGGCGCCGCAACCTCCCCATTGACCCTGCCTTGAGTGTGATAGGGGGCGGTGCCCCAACCCCCCAATCAGCCCTACCCTGAGCGTGACTGAGGGTGGCATTGCAACCTCCCAATCCGCCCTGCTCTGTGCATGACAGGGGGCGGCGCCCCAACTCCCCAATCAGCCCTGCTCTGAGCCCAACCAGGGGCTGCACCTAGGGATTGGGCCTGCCCTCTGCCACCCAGGAGCAGGCCTAAGCCAGCAGGTCGTTATCTCCCAAGGGGTCCCAGACTGTGAGAGGGCACAGGCCGGGCTGAGGGACCCCCCCCCTTCCCCCTTGAGTGCACAAATTTTTGTGCACCGGGCCTCTAGTATAACTATAAGTTCTTATGAGATTCTGGAAGTCTGAAGGCCAACCCAGTCTAGAATCCTTGCCTTGAGAGCCCACTTTGACATGTTAAGTAGGTTTTCACTGTCAGCTCCTGCTGGGTGGATCTTTGATGAGATCGAAGATTAAGGAATATGGGACCTTCCTTTCCTCTGAGAAGGGAAGGGTCTTATATCTGAAGTTGTGGTCCCCTTCCTTATAGGTCTCCGGGCACTGAAGACACCCTGGGCCCCATGGGGCTTCCGACCTGCTACCTGAATTCCTAAGGGATGCTCAGCGTCGGGGCCCGAGAGTTTAGTCTGAAAGCAAAGCTAAGTCTCAGACTCACCCAAAACTTAGCTGTAGAATGCCAGCCAGCTGTGCAGGCCTGTCATATCTAAGTGCACAGGATCTGTGAGAAAGCTTTGCGTCCCCAGCAGTTAGGAGATATGGGTTCAAATTTCTGTTCCTATCCCTACAAGCTATGGGCCTCAAACAAGTCTCAGGCCTCTTAGAGCCTCAACGTCCTCCTCTTTAAAGTAAAAAAGGAAATTGTTCCAGATCAGGCTGGTTGTGCAGGCTAAACAAGATAATGTGATGTTGCTGATTGAACTGGCAAGTGCCATGCAAATAAGAGGGATTACTACTGTTATTCTGGAGTGTAGTCCCAGGTTCAGAGCTGCAGATGAGGTACCTCTGGCAGCTCCAGTTGCACAGGAATGAGTGTGGGGGGCCTGCATTCTTGGGCTTGCCCCAATCTGTCTG
>NW_005873906.1:0-19034 GCF_000147115.1 Myotis lucifugus | reverse complement strand
CTGTTACCGTCATCCTATGGGATCAGACCCACTCACATCCCCATTTAACCTAATGACCTTCCTAGAGGCGCTGCCTCCAAATACACTCACACGGGGAGGGAGGGTTTCCACCTAAACACGGGAGGGGAACACAGCTCGGTCCGTAACAAGGTTGAGATGTTTCCTGGACAAAATAACTAACCGAGGCTCAGAGAGGGTGTGAGATTTACCTCAGGACACACCAGACCTAACACCCTCCAGTCCTGACTTTGGTCTACATGTTCTCTTGGTCATGTAGCTTTCCCAAAGGGCAATAGAAATAGATCCACAGGAGAAGAAATTCTGAGAGAGGAAACCAAAACAAAATCAAAGGAAAAGCTAAGTAAAAGTGAAAATATTCTGAAAGCTGTATTTTTTCAAAGGCAGAAAATTTTTTCATTGTTCTAAATTGTATCTCAACTTACAAGAATATGATCTCTCTATATAAAAGGCTATGCTAGGTGTCCCTCTTACTGTCTGACCGGTCACTATGACACGCACTGACCACCAGAGGGCAGACGCTCAATGCAGGAGCTGCCGAGCAGCAGTGACTTGGCAGTGGTGGTTCTCGGGTGACACACCCTGACACCAGAGAGAAAGGAGCCCGATTGCTCACGGGCCCGCGTGATTCCACCTTCGGCCGTGGGTTATGTTGTTGCTGAGGCACTGTCGGCCCCGAATCTGGTTACTGCACACTTGTGTTTGCGTTCCACACCCTGTAGGAAAGCAACTTTGCACAGTGCCCTCTCGCACCCTCATGGGATGTCAGAGAGCCGGTTTCAGCCCAATCCACACAGGCCAGGCCGAGGGACCCCACCTGCTGGAGGGACCCCGCTCACTCCGCAGACCCCAGGGAGGGACGGCGGGAGGTTGGCTCCAGGGTGTGTCTGGCCTGTCTTGCCCAGTCCTGCCCCGCTGGCCACCCTCTAATTAATTTCCTTTTCATGTGCACGAATCTGTGCACTGGGTACTAGTAAAATATAAATGCAACTTGGTTTATATAATTGTCAATTAAATGGTTGATTAATCTTTTTATATGCTAAGCACTCCCTGTTATATCACTATTAACATTAAGGTAAAAGTCACAGTAATTTTTAAGGTATTATTATAAATCCAGAAATAGCAAAATTAAAACCACCAATCAATAAAATAGAAGTTAGTAAGAATTTATTTCACACATAAAAATAGTTTGTGAAATTGGAGCTTTTAAGTCCAAAAACTGATATGAAGCTCAGAGGCCTCCTTACACGATGGCTTGTAAAGTGGAAATGAGGAGCGCGCGCGCGCACACACACACACACACACACACACACACGGAGAGAGAGACAGAGAGAGAAACAGAGAGAGATAATTAAGGAATTGGCTCACAAGCTTTTGAGGACCCCAACAAGTCCAGCAGGCTACAGTCAATTTTGTAATTTCTAGTCTGAAGCAGGCTGTCTAGAGGTTCAGGCCTTGGATTGATTGATAAACCCATCCGTATTATGGAAGGTAACCTGTTATATTTAAAGTAAACCGATTAAGATGTTAATCACGTCTAAAAAAAAGTGCTACCTGGCAGCATGGAGACTGGTGTTTGACCAGAAACTGGGTGCCTTTGCCTAGAGAAGCTGATACATAAAATTAACCATCAGTCCCCAGAGCGTCTCTCCTTTGATTTGCATGACCACATTTTACCCTTTTTAATCACAGTCTTGAAGCTTCATTCTCCTTCTCTGTCCTGATGCGTGAGTGGCAGCCATCACAACCACCCTGGCAGAGCTCATCAGACCGTCAGAAACCTGCCCAGCTGGCGAAGGGCTCCATGTGCTGCTGTCAGCAAGTGACTGGACAGGAGAGACTGCTGCTTCCGGCCCGGCCCCGAGCTCTCTCCCGTTACAGGCTCTGCGATAGCATCAGGGTCACGCAGCTCATCCCACTCGCCACCAGCATTATGGGTCTCTGTTCATCTCCCACCTCCTGTCCTGTCTGTATCACTGTTCTTTACTTTTCATCATTCTTCCTGGTTCTCATGGAGGGGACTGGGAAACTGTTCTTATCAATATCTAGGAAGTGTCCTCCAGACAGAGCCCTGGACTCTCCCAGTTTTAAGTGAGGACCTCCTCTCCTCCCCACCCCCACAAAAAAAAAAAAGAAATCTAATGTAATTTGCTTTTGATGGCCTTAACTTCTTTAAAAAATATATATATATATTTTTTTTATTGATTTTTTACTGAGAGGAAGGGAGAGGGATAGAGAGTTAGAAACATCGATGAGAGAGAAATATCAATCAGCCACCTCCTGCACGCCCCCTACTGGGGATGTGCCCGCAACCAAGGTACATGCCCTTGACTGGAATCGAACCTGGGACCCTTCAGTCCGCAGGCCGACGCTCTAGCCACTGAGCCAAACCAGTTAGGGCATGGCCTTAACTTTTTAATCTGGTTACTTATTCCTTTATTTATAAAAGTATTATTACTTGCTATAATAAGTAGTCATATTTAATTTATAGACTTTTTAATGCTTAACTTTTT
Organism: Myotis lucifugus; assembly: GCF_000147115.1. Taxonomy (NCBI): domain Eukaryota; kingdom Metazoa; phylum Chordata; class Mammalia; order Chiroptera; family Vespertilionidae; genus Myotis; species Myotis lucifugus. The sequence continues at coordinate 16,503 of NW_005873906.1, read as the reverse complement.
TCTCCTAAGAGCAAGAAATCATTTCCCTTGAACTTCAGAGATCAAGCTGTCCTCACGAAGCAACTTTTCTGTCTCCATCTCCTTACCTTTCTATGTGTGTTTCCACTCTTAGATGTGGCCTCAAAAATGTACTGTCCTCTGAAACTAAATTATTCAATAAATATTCAATAAATATTTGTTAATTGGATAAATGGATTTTTCTGATTTTTAAAAAAAACTTCATACCTCATATGAAGTATTTCTATTCCATTTGATTTTATTTATCCATATTTTTATTGTGGTGAAATGCAGATAAAATTCACCATCCTAATGATTTTAAATGTAGTTTATTGATATTATATACATTCAGAGTGTTGTACAACCATCACCCCACTCCATATCCAAATCCTTTTATATTGTGAAACTAAAACTGTACCCTTAAAACACTAACTCCACATCCCCCACGTCCTAACCTCTGACAACCATCATTCTACCTTCTGTCACTAGGAATGCAGAAACCTAATGTAAGTGGAATCATACAGCACTTCTGTTTTTGTGACAATTATCTGACTTAGCACAGGTCAATCTGTCCGTCTTTGGGGGCAAAGTTCTCTCGATCCCATTGCCTGCATATTTCGTACATTTCTCTTATCTTCCTCATTACCTCAATTTACGTTTCTGTTAAATCCTCTGCCTCAATGAAATAGCCTCCCGATAATCTTTCCACAACATCCTGCCAGGCCTCATTCATCCTCCAGGGCTCCCAGAATGAGGTTGTGAATTACTAGTAGTGGTGGTATAATTACTATTATCTTTCAGACTACAAATCTAACCAAATTATGCCTTGCTTATCATATTTATCTGTCTCCTGATTGTCTGCACTTCCCGGAATGAATGTGGGATTCACATTTTGATGCTAATTTTTTAACATTAACAACTGCTTATGCATATTCGTGATATGCACAAATCATAGTTGATTATAAGGAACACTAGAGGCCCGGTGCACAAATTCGTGCTGGGTGGGGTCCGGCCGCCTGCCCCGATTGGGGTGGGAGGTGGTGATTGGGGGCAGGGCCGGCTGGGGGGAGTTATTAGTGTCAAAGCACTTTGCAGGGTGTAGACACGTTTGCTGTTGGCTTTCAGATGAGTTGAAGCTTCAAAAGCGCTTTAGTGTCAGGGCACTTACAGCTTCCGTTTCTTGGCCTCTCCCTAGACAGGTCATGCGGTTCAGTTCCCTGCTGACAAGCCCTCTAAAGCAGCGGTCACCATCCTTTCAGACCTCACGGACCACCACTGGTCTGCAGACCACCAGTTGGCGACCACTGCTCTAAAGAGAGGCCGTGGTGTGATGCAGCTGCCCTCTTCGGAAGGAGGCAGTGGAGCGAGAACACAGGGAGATGGTGGCTGTGCTGGGCACCTCTCCTGGACACCTGACTGACGGTCCAGACCGTGAGCAGTTTTCCTCCTGATCACTAGTCATTCAGGTTCCTGGTCAATGATGGCTGGAGAGCGTTTACTTAGATTGGGGTGGGGGTTGGGTGATTGAGGCCAGGTGGCTGCTGCAGATGTGTCCTAGCCACCAGTCCTTCTGGTTGTTTCACCGTTCGGTCACTTGACTTTTATATATATTGATGGGCTTCATGCTTTGTTACATTTTGGGGGAAAAAGACTTTGTTCCCATATCTGTATCTTACTAAAGAGGAGTAACAAATGTATTCTTCTTATTAAAAGATCATTAATTTTTCAATCTTTAAAATAAGCATCAACTTATGAAGTGCTCTGTGATTATTGTTGACCGTTGTGAAGAAGCATGATGATTTTGGAATCGGCCCTCTGGTGCATAGGAAATGCCCCTGAAGTGCATTGCAGAGGAGCCCAAGATCGACACACTAAAGGCCACACCTCAAGTCTGGTGTAGGGCCACAGGTTACGCTTCCTAAATGTTATTTCAAGTTACATCTTCATTACATTACACGGGAGTTTGGCCAGAAAGATGTTCATAAATCTGTGGTTTTATGTGGTTACATTTTTAGTAAATTACTAGCAAAGAATATCGGGTGCTCTACATATTGTAAATAAAAACGTACAGTGTTCTGTCATATTGTCCATTTAATTTGAACAATTTATATGCATCTATTGTTTCCATAAATAAAAGAAAAAAGAGCTGTCTGAGGATATTTACAAACTCTCATCATTGTCTCACAGGAAAGTAAACAAGTCCTGGCAGCTGACAGCTGAGTTAGGCTATGAGTTTCCCAAATTAACAAACAACTTTTGCAGAAAAATGGCAACGGTTCAATAAGTCTCCTCTCTTACTATGGTGGCTCCACATGATAAAATAAAGACACTTGGCAACCACAAAAATTTTTTCAACTCCTCGATTCATAAGAATATAAGTGAATACCTCCTTACCAATGTCAACCAGAACCCTCTTTTCATATTCCAGACTTCTAGATAAAATACACAGACATCATGATGCCCAGTCACTGAATTGCTCTGTTTAGTTAGGGGTAAGGAGAATGGGCATCCTGGCTTTTCTACAACTTTAGGTGGAAATAATTTAGTCTTTTGCTATTATATAAATCCTAGAGGCCCAGTGCACAGATTCGTGCACGGATTGAAAGGAAATTAATTAGAAGGTGGCCAGCAGGTGGGACTGGGTGAGACGGGCTGGATATGCCCTGGAGCCAACCTTCCACAGTCCCTCCCTGGCTGGCTGCACCTGGGGTGGTGCCTGGGCTCAAAGGGCATCTGCAGAGTGAGCAGGTCCCTCCGGCAGGTGGGGTCCCTTCACCTGGCCTGTGGGTTTGGGGCCAAAACCAGCTCTCCAACATCCCCCGAGGATCCTGGAGTGGGAGAGGGCACTCTGCAAAGTTGCTGTTGCTCGGCAGGTCCTGTGTTGAGCATCTGCCCCCTGGTGGTCATTGCACGTCATAGCTACCAGCTGGTCAGCTGGTCACTTAATTTAGCCTTTTATATATATAGAATAGATAGTTTAATAATAGACATTTTTTTGTAAATGCCTTTAAGCAGCTCAAGGAAATGTTTTGACATTCTTAGAGTGCTGAGAGTTTTATTACAAATAATTCTTTAAATTTGTGAAACGTTTTATCTGCATCTATTGAGATGATTGTATGTTGTTTTTTAAGGATAGAAATGTGGTGTTTTACAATGATAAATTTTTCAAATACATACCAAACTTACATTGATTGGATAAAACCTTTGGTCGTGATTGATTGTTTATTATACCTATTACTAGAATTTTTTCTGATATTGGACATTAAACAATTTTGAATTGATGCCATAAGTATATTTTCTCTACTTTTATATTTTTATAATATTCTTGGTTTTGATAACACTGGTCCCATAAAACTAGTTGTGGGATATTATCTCACCCTAATTTTTGTGAAAGAATATTATGTAATCTCTATTATTTATTCCTTATACATTTGGTAGAATTCATTAGGAAAAAACATCTTTACTTAGAGTATTTTTAATAGAAAATATTTTAATACAGATTCATTTTCTTTAATAAATATAGGGTTATTCAGGTGATATATTTCTTTTTTAAGATAACTTTGGTGGTTTGTGTCTCATAGGAATCTATCCAACTTAACAAAATTTTCATCTTTTTATTGGCATCCTTATGTGTTTAGCACCATTCTTCTAATTCTGTCTTTCAGGGCTTCAAGCATATTTAAGGCAGTTAAAGTCTTTGTCCAAAAGTCCAATTTCTGGGCTTCTTCAGGGATGGTTTCTTATAACTAAGCCATACTTTTTCTCTCTATGCTTTATAACTTTTTTGGAGAACTTTACATGTTGAATATTGCAATGTGAATCTTCTAGAAATAAGATTCTCCCTCTCCCCGGATATAGCTGTTGCTTGTTGAGGGCTGTAGTCGTCTATGTAGTTAGCGACTTCTCCAAACGATTCTGCAAGGACTACTTTCTTGGCTGTATGCTCCATCATGACTATATCCGTCAGTGACCTCACAGAGATTTCTGTGAGAGCCTGAATCCAATAAATAAGGGGGAAAGTGTTTTTCTCTCTAAATTAATCTACAGAGTCGTCCAATGCTGATCTCTCAATAAACTCACGGTGAGATCAGAAACACATCCCGAGTTTTAAAGGACCGGGTCCGATTGCCCATCCCAGCATCAGTAACTGCACTAGGAAACTGGCCATCGTCTCTACTGCCACCTGCCGTGGGGAAGGGGCAGGGCACTGTGGACACTACGTGAAATGCAGATTCCCTGAAATTCACCTGCTCCTTTTTAAATCAAGTTCTCCCTTGGACACGCTAAGTGTTGGCTAGGCTCCAGAGCTCCCAGATGGTCAAATATAACAGTTCTTGCCAGCTCACTAGTAGTTGTTTCAAAGGTGGAATTTATTTCTAGAACTTCCTACTGTGCCATCTTCCATGATCACTTGGTGATTTAAAAAAAATTATAAGTTACTTTAGAAAATATTCATCATTATTATTATTATTATTACTATTTAAATGCATTTGAATTGATTTCAGAAGGAGAGACAGAAACACCAATGATGAGAGAGAATCATGGATTGGCTGCCTCCTGCACGCCCCCTGCTGGAGATTGAGCCCACAACCTGGCCATGTGCCCTGACCTGACCGGGAATTGAACCGTGACCTCCTGGGTCATAGGTTGAGGCTCAACCTCTGAGCCATAATGGCCGGGCTTATTATCAATTTTGAAATCCTCACCTGAGGATATTTTTGTTGATTTTAGAGAAAGAGGAAGGGAGAGAGAGAGATTCACATACATCAGTTGCCTCCCAACACACCTGACGGTTGTGAACCCACAACCTAGGTACAGTGCCCTGATAGGGAACTGAACCCACAACCTTTTTGGTGTTTGGGACAACACTCATCCAAGTGAGCCACTCTGCTGGGCTCATTATGTCTTTTGATAAAATTCTAAAGCAAGCACATTTATTTATGTTTTCTAAGATCAAACTAGTTTTCTTATCCATCTAACTCTCTGAAACTCATATATATCTCACAATTTTCTTGTTCCCATCTCTGATTTTATCATGAAAATAAAACTAATTTAAAACTAGAAATGCCACTTTATTACTGTTTTTACCTCACTGTTGATATGTTTGACCTATTCTTACATTTCTGTTTTATCTACTAATTTCTATTACTATTCAATGGCATGAAGTACAAACTGATAAAATAATTTTTAAAATTACTGATGGATAATGAATAAAAAGTAAATTACTCAGAAGTTTCACATAGAAACATACAAATAGATAGAAGAACTGATGGTTAATTCCTGATGCAAAAAATAGTAATTAAGTCAATTTAAGTACCTGAAAAATGCTTTCTAAAATAGTAATGAAAGTTAAAATGTTAGCATCTTACCAAAAGGTAGATTGCCAAATGTAGACTGCCCATGTTGGGCTTCCTGACAAGTATAAGTTTATCCCCTGGGTTCCGAGCATCCTCAGAAAACGACTTTTGCTGTGCGTTCACTTGTCAATGTGTGGTGTCTGCAAAAGAACATTTCTTCCTGAAGTCAGTGATTCTATGTCTTTTCATAATTAGATCATTCATCAGTAGAAGGTTAAGCTCAAAAGCAGCGATTTCAGAGAAAATATTTTTAAAAAAATTGGAAGTTCTGCCAGTGAAGAGAAATACAGACTTTGTAAGAAAGAAATGCTGAAGCATAGAAAATCACATCAATTCTACCTTCTTCGGTTCATGATTCTGATCTTAGTATAATTCACCAAGTAAAATTTTAATTTAAAACTAAATGCAAGTGTAAGAGTATGAAGTTTACCACTTCACATTTCTTACCATCTGAAAGTGCTTTACTACAAGTAGCATCTTCAATTTGAAAATATTCCTGGAATGTATATCTGATAAATATTTTATCTACTCCACAGTATATGAGACACGAATGATTTCCTATGACGTACATTAGCATTAACTGGTTGACAAGGACTTTGGAGTATCCACAACTGTTAGTGTTGGACTGGACTCATAAATTATTGTGATTTGTTACAACTCGCGTCATGAAATGTTCTTTTGAGAAACCTGCATAACCAGGATCTGTTGTCAACAATCTTCATGACTCCCCACCCGCGCATTTATCATAAACACATTAACCATCTTATTGCACATGAGTCTTGGACCTGATTTCAGATTATCCCAAGTATTGGGTAAAAAGAGCTTTATCAACATTAGCATGGGACTTTTCTTGTTCTGTCTTACAACTATTTCAGTTAGAGAGGAGGTATGAAGCTTGGCACCACACGGCATGGACTATGGTAAAATATTCTGACTTGAGGTTGTCTGGTAAGAGGTGAAAGGTTAGTCTCTGCTCTTTCAAACTCCCACTGTTCAATTCATGAGAGGCAGTTATTTTAGAGAACTACAGAGGCCAAATCCTAAAAATTGACTTTTTCTTTTTACTAAGAAAAAGTATTTGTTAATAGAATATTTAAAATTGCAACTGAGGTAAAATTCCAGGCCTTTCATAGTTTTTGAAGTCTCCTGATATAATGGCCTACCTTCCAGTTCAGCCTGAATAATGCCCCAAAGGGCTGACCAAGAAATAAACATTCTATATTAAGCATTAAATTTCTGGCTTCATAATCAGAACTAAGAACCAAGACCACCTACTCTAACCTAATTACTATTTGATCCAAAATATTTTTATTCACATACTTCTGTAAACCAGTTACTTTTATTGTGTGTGTCAGCAATTTTCTAAAATTAAATTTTTGAAAATGACAGTTCATATTAGCCTTCTATTCGGACACTAGTTCCCTCAACTGAGCAAAACATATGCTTATTAAGTGACTCCTTACTTATTTAAATTTGCTTCAGGCTCCTCCAACCTGGAATTTATACAATTTACCCAAATGAGGTCAGATCATGCAGTGAAACACCCACTAAGCCACGCAAAGCTAGATCCTAAATCTCCATAAATTTCTCACACTAACTTTCTGCTGAGACAATATTGGATTCTGTCAAGCCTGGACGGTGTGGCTCAGTGGTTGAGCATTGACCAATGAACAAGGAGGTCACTGTTAGATTCCAGGTCAGGGCACATGCCCAGGTGTGGGCTTAATCCCCAGTGCAGGGTATGCAGACGGCAGCCAATAAGTGATTCTCTCTCATCATTGATGTTTCTCTCTCTCCCTCTCCCTTTCTCTCTGAAATCAATAAAAATATATTTTAAAAAAAGACTCTGTCAAGTTGGTTACCTGCCTTCAAGAGGTAAAAACTTGGTTCAGTTTGATTCATTGGCTTATTATACTGTGTGAGTGTGCATATATATGTGTGTGTGTGGGGGGGGAGTTTGGGGATTAACAGTGTGTAATAGTTACTTAAGATAGCTACCCTTCTACTAATCTTCAAAACTACTCTATGAGGTACTTTTCTAATCTTTTAGGCTTCCTGTATCTATTTCACCAAAATTGTCAGTATCCATATTTTTAATTGTCTAAAATATTTCTAACTAAAATTAAATTTCTCTGAATCACTCCCAGTGTGTTACATGTAAGTCCATATTATTGTAGACTTTAACTGTAAACTAAACAATGTGAAGGAGATAAGGAATTACTAGGTGATTGTGTCAAATGATTATTGGGCATCGTATATAAAATAAGTAAACACATAAATACCCCAAGAGATTTTTTTTGTGTGTCCATTAAGCTAATCTTAGATAACTATGAAATTTAAAAATTATTGAACAAACTACTTCTAGAAAAAAATTCTTTGCCCATTTCCTGAGTGTTCTTTGATTTACATATGTTAAATATAAGATAATCATCTCCAAATTCAAGGAAAATGTATCTGTAGAATTCTACCTTTCCTTCCATTTATCTTTGGGAATAATAATAATAATAAAACTATAACACCCAGCAATAAAGAAGTACATGATTTAATATTATATACTTTGAATTACCAAGTCCATATTTTTCCAAAGTTGTCACATTGCATAAAATCTACCTGGCAATTTATCATTTTGAAGTTAGTGGTTGGAGAAGAATGGCTTCATTATTTCACCAACGTGCAATGAAATGCAGAGCCTCCTATGTAAATTCTGAGGCCGTATTTTTCTTGAAAAGAATCCGGCTTGCTTTTAGATAAATAACGTGGTCACCGCTCTCTCTCTCTCTAAGTGTGCTGAGCAATGATTACAGGCTGTGGCAGAAAATGGCTTTGACTAATACAGAAAATGTGCAAATACAATTTGAAAGATAGTAACATGCAGTAGGGAATATATCTGCTACCTTTCAGCAAGAAGACTTTAAAGAGACATTCAAATATTTGCTATAAAATTGAAATTTGTTGATCCTCAGTTTAATGTACACTTAATAGTTATTACAAAAATGACATTATTTTGATGGAGGAGGAATAGGTAGTTAAAAGGCCTTCAATAATCTCATCAATTTGTTAAACAATACAATTCTGTCATCCCCGTCTAAAGCTTGTTTAATAATAATCATGGCAGGAATAAAATGCAGTTAGCCTCAGAGTCAAGGAAGGCAACCAAGCTAATCAGGAAATGCAACATTATCTGTCAGTATCACTCACTGAATATCTAGACTTTTAACTAGAATCTCCTTAACATAACTGTGTCTGTCTTTATATAGGAACACAGTAGACTATTTTTAGTCAGGGAAAACATGGCATTCTCTGGTGGTAAATATTTCAACCCGGTTTTATACATTACAAATTCCTATGTGAACTCACAAATCAGGTATTAGTAATACATGTTCACATACCAGGCAACCTGGGAAGGAGCGAACCCAATAATCCATGAAGCAAGTATGGTGACAGTCGGCATGAAACGCCCTATCAGCTGAGACCCTAACCCTAACCCTAACCCAAGTGGAAAGACTGGGTTCCCTGTCACGGAGCCCGCGGACTTGGACGGAATCACGGACAGAGGTGCTGTGAATACTCAGATGGAGCACGGACCCAGCACAGCAGCACACACCTGAGAAGGCAGGTGGGTAGCGTGTTGGTGAAAGGGCCAAAGATCAGGGGTGATGAGATTACCTCAAAACGTATAGCTGGGGTTCGGTAATAGAGAAAGGCAGGCATCTGGGAACAGGCAGGTTTGATTACATCTTCAGGAAGGAAATGATATGGTAAAGCTTATGAAGAAAAAAAACCTATTTTCCTGCTGGTTTCAGATACTTTGGCCTAAGAACATGTTATCAGGGAGCACGTAGAACACTGGTGAGCTATGAAGACGAGAAGGAGGACTTGGAGAGGGAGGAGTCGGGACAATCAGTACTTCCGGCAGCCCAGACGGCAAGTCCCACCCCAGAGATGCCTAAAGGGAAAGCATCACTCGCTCTTCTCCAAAAGGACATGGAAAGACGAGAGGAGAGAAAGGAAGAAAGGATGCCAACAGCTCTAAGTTTTAATAATTCACCAATGACCTATGGGGACAACTGCAGAATAAAACCAAGTTGGGCAGGAAATACATGGAATTTATTTTAAAATATGATCATCTTGGAACGAGAGCAAGATCTATAAGTGGAACGGTTTTTAGGTTGTTGAAACGAACAATAAGAAATAAATACCACAGAAGAAGAGGAGATGCAAGTTTGGGTGCATCGGCACCGTTGGGGGGGCATGTGACGGAATGCTTCCTAGGATGTACTGGAAAAAGTTTGTCAAGAATAAAACTTTGAATAGCAGTTACAGAAAAAGACAGAGAAGAAATGGTCAAAACAGCGTAAGAAAAGTGAAGAATCTGTCAACATAGATGTTTAAAAGAAAGGCCGTCAGCCCTGATGTAACAGACTTCCCTCTATAGCAACTTGAAAGTGAGCTTAAATGTTAGCAACTGCTCTTTGTCATGTGGCCTTTAATCCTAGGAGCACTTGCAGGTGAGGAAGAGAGAGGTGGCTTGCTATCGATTTTTAAACAATTGCAAACCCCAAAGCAGAAGTCCTAGTCAACCCTCCAACATCTGCACCCCCCGAAAAAGAAAATCTTAATTCAGGTTACGCCCACTTCCTCTCCCCAGTCTCCACCTACAAGTAGAGACCAGTTGACTGTCGCAGGCAGAGGATGAGGACGGGGTGCCTCTCTGAAACTGTTTCTTCAAGTGCGTGGAGTATTTAGTACGTCTAATTCTGGCTCACAGCGCATCGTGTATATTTTATATGTCCCCCTCCCCCCTCCCCACCCCACACACATATAGCAAAGAATCAAAGAAAAAGCACCATCGCCATTAGCAGGACGATGTGGACTATAAAAACCTGAACAGTCACCTGAAAGCAATGGCAGCAGAACAGTCTCAGCGACGACCAGGAAGAGGATGTCCTTGGCCGTCACCTGGCGGGATGGGCTCGCCGCGTTTTAATCTCAGGCAAACAGCTTGCAGCATCTTTGCTTAATACCTTCTGGGTGGAAACTAATTTTCCTGTTGATTAGGTAGGAACCTAGTTAAGCTTGTACCACTATTTAAAGGGACAGAAATGAAGTGTTATTTCTTTTTCACTTTAGCAGTCACTTAATACTTAGGCATATGATTACAGCCCTTTCAACTAAAACAGTCATAGAGAGTCATGAATGTCTATTTCCTTCAATGGGAATAAAAGAAAGAAATAAAAAGACCCCTGACAGTTTATTTCTGAAAGGGCACAGGATTGGAGTTCAGACCCCGTAACGCTGTTGAGCAGCCAACGGGCCGCTGTTCTTTCTGGGCGTTGCTTTCTCTCCCTCTAACCTGAAGGGCCCCGGGACACGCACCTGCCCAGCCCCTGCCGGTTAAGCACCACATGCTCCCTCTCATGTGCCGAATGCCCCTCCGGTGCCTTTCAGCATAATTCTTTTACTGTGTATTAAAGCTCAATTATGAATGTTTATAAAAGAACTATAAAAGGAAAATGCCACACCATCTACCCTTCCATGTAAAATGAAGAGCGACACAACCAAATTCATTTTTGTGTCATCACATCTTCTCATAAAACAAAACAAAAACAACAACCTATACAAACTGACAAAAAATTTTTTATATTGGTCAAAATCCTTCCCATTTGGGTCATCTCTCATATTTCCACCAGCCTACAACCTTCTCCAAAATATGATAACCTCCTTCACTTTAAAGACTGTTTCCAGGGCCTTTTTAAAAATTCAATATGCAAGCCAAACTTCTGGTTACGTAATCTATGCTAAACATATGTGTTCATATTTCATTTTATTTAAATGTGAATATTTATAACATTTAAAAAAGAGAGAGGACCCTGTATTTATAGTCGAACTTCAATGAATGTTACCTGAGAAACTGACCGAATAAATAAGTGAATGAAGCTCTGGAAATTTGACTTTGATATTTACTCGTTTATTCTTTGCTTCAATAAGTCTTTCCTATAAATATTATGTTGTAAATATCCACACTGACGTTATCAGTGCAGAAACAGGAAGTCTGCCACCTTTAAGGGAAAACTGCTACCGTCCTCAACTATTTAAAATCAACTCATTAACTAAAACTCAACTGTTCCTCTGGTTCATTTACTGGGGTGTAGATGTTAAAGGACCTCTAATCATGGTAGAGATTATAATAATTGGTTTCCATTTAAAATTTATGACTTCTTTATTTCTGGAATTTTTCATTTAATATTTTCGGGCTGTGGTTGACCACGGGCATAAATATAATAACTTATATTTTATAATTTAATATGTTGTCTAGTCCAAACTATTACAAAGGAAGCCTTTGTGACACCTGAGACACCGTGTCCCTCAGGAGTGAAGGTGTGAAAGGGATGCTCACTGCACCTCTGACCTGTGCACAGACCTTGAAAGCTTCACCGATCCAACAGGTGACCCACATGAGCAAGTGGAACAAACCATCAAAGGGGCAAATAAACCTTTTAGAAGAACACCTGTGGGGATGCAAACAAGATGCACGTGTGCCTTCTTCAACTTTCCTGTGAGGAACGTGCTCTACAGTGAACGGAGCAAAGGGAGTCGACGCGGTCACATTGTGATGCAGGCCTCTCCGTCTCTAGGGACAACCTACAGCCAGGCCCTTCCAAGTCATAGATATAATAAAGTAAATATCTATGTTACCATGTAATACACGTGTTTCAAATATTATCAACAATGAATAACCTATAATAAGAAATTATATTCATATACCTCAAAGCCCACCCACATAACCTGAAAAACTAGTGAGTAATAGCAAGCTAGACCTTTAATCCACTTTAGTGATGCATCGGAGTGAAAGCACAGTTCACCTGGACATTGGAGATGGGAGTCACTGAACTTATTCATAATTAACAGAGCCAGTGCCACGAGTTTGGCAAGAATGACAGGGAGCAGATGGATATGCCAAGGATAGTGGTTTCTACTGTGGGACAGAGAGCAGGGTCAGTAAGTGGACCAACAAATACCAACACTTACCCCAACTCCACGCTAGGGAAACAGAAGCCAGTACAGAATAATAAGACAACAGAAAAGACAAGAGAGGAATTAATAAATACAAAGAACTGGAGTAAAAATAAATTGTAATTTTATAATAGAAGAAAAAAGGTGAAGGTAAGATAAAATACTTAGTTAATAGAATCATGACTGACTATAGATTAAATAAGTAATAAAATTTCAAATTGAGAAATAAAACTTTAGGTCTATAATGTGTATAATGCATCTTATATAAGTGCATTAGAAGGCAAAAAGCAAATGAAAAAAAGTTTGAGAGAGAATGTGTATTAACTAAAAAGATAACAACCTAATTGACATCAGACCTCACAACAGGGATATCGAAGTAAAGAAAGAAAATAAATAATATGACAAAATTGTGAAGTAAAACGTATTTGGATCTAGAATTTTATATCCACCTCAGTGATCACATATGTGTCCCATAGGCTTTCGTGGTTTGTACCATGACTTCGTTGCACGGTAGTGTCCTCATTGGTAAAACAAACAAACAAAACACATGTATATTCACAGTAATTTAAAATGTGCTCATGATTTGACAAGTCATATTGGGAAAGAAATTGGATACCATTTCTAATTTGGTATCCTAATTGGATTCTAATTGGGTAGAATACCTTCCATTGGCTCCGTGAGATTTATGATCTATCCTTCTCCACTCTCCTTTTTTGCCCCAAGCTGACCTGCACGGATTTCATTAACAAGTCTCTGGTGTCCTCTGACTTCTAAATAGGTCCAGTTAAAAGTGAGACTCATACACAATAGATTGAAAAGGTTTCAATGATATTTTTCAACTCATTAATTAAAGTGAAAGTCAATGAGGATGTCCTACAGGGCAGTACAAGGTAGGTGATCTTTTCCACCAGACAGAGATAATTTGATCTCTACCAGACAAAAACCCGCAACTTCACATGGAAGTTCAGAAAGTCCCAGCCTGTAGTTAATAATACATAGCAAGGTCAGAGACTGCTCTGCAATCCCAGAGAAAGAAATCATGCTTTGAAGGGCTTGTTAAATAATGCCCCTATATGCTGTTTAAAAGACCAACAGTCTTTCTCCTGCTTTGTTCTTATGTTTTGAATAATTTTTCTTTTAAAAAATATTTTTATTGATTTTACAAAGGAACAGATAGGGAGAAAGAAATAGAATCATCAACGATGAGAGAGAATCATTGATCGGCTGCCTCCTGCACGCCCCACATTGGGGATCCAGCCTGCAGCCTGGGCATATACCCTGACCAGGAATGGAACCCATGACCTCCTGGTCCAGAGGTTTATGTTCAAGCACTGAGTCACGCCAGCCAGGACTGAATAATTTTTCTTAAGAAGTTAAGAGAAAGATCAGGAAGGAGATTGAAACAAATGAAGGAAGATTGAAGAAAGACTGAAAGAGAGAATGAAGTCACGGCATTTATCTTGTTCTTCCTGTGGTGTCCCCATGGGCTGACTTTATGACCAGAATGATTGGTTGATCACAGTGGCCTTCCCTGCACAGGTCTCTCCAGTTTAGGACGATATCTCCTCTGCCCTGCCAGGTGTGGGGGTGGGGATGGACAGAAAGCACCAGTTCTGGGTGGTCTTTCTCTCGGGTCCCCTGAGGTCACACCTCTATAAGTGGTCCCTGTCAACAAAAGACCATCTAATAACTCACATCCAACAACAAACTCTCATCTAATATTCCACGTTGAGGGTGCTGCCTTCTGTTGGGACCCTGACTGATGCATCCATCCATCTTCCTGAAAGGATGACGAAGAAGCACCACACAAAGAAGTGACAATACTAATGTGCCTCCCGGGAGCAGAATGTGGCCCTGATTTCCTGTGACATGTACCACCCATAAAGTGAAAAGAACCTAATCAAATCAATGAAAAATAGATGGGAGATTAAGTTAAAATAAAAACAAATATTTATGTTTGGGATAAAATAGTGCCAACAAAGGAACTAAAGGAAACAAAACTTGTTTAAGGCGGAATTTATAAAATCAGGAACATGTTCATCCTTTATGAAGGAAATACGCTTTTCTCTTTGGTAAATTGCCCCGTTTAACTGATTTATTAGGCTCAGATTAAATGTCCAATTTGCATTGCATATTTCTCTAGGCTGTTATTCCTCACCTCACCTCCTCCTCCTCCCACGAGTTTCTGACGCCCTGAGATAGGAGACCTTGAATGTGCTGTATAGTATGTTTATCTATGCCTGAGTTGGTTGTAAGGATGGTAAAACATTATTTTAGCTAACTGCAGGAAATCATAAAACAATGACTAGAGTGAAAACTAATGAGTAAGTGGTGGCTCCTGCACTATGACTTGTCAAGTACATGAAATATGTGACAGTGTTGCCTGTATCCCCCATCCCATGGCGTGGCTTGGTTTCTCAGCATCATAAAATAAGTCAGTGCTGGTTTTATGTTGGAACTTCCCATATTTAAAACGAAGTGTTCTCAAGATGATCTCAACTTAAATGCCACAAAGAGTTGTTTTGTTGTGTACGTTATATGCTTTTAAGTCTTCAAAGATATATGCAACCATTTTAATGAAAGCATATTTTTTATTATGTGGAAAACCCTGTACTCCCTAATTATAACGAAGGGGCACAGTTGGGAAAACGTAGGTTTAATAGAGTCTTGGAAAATATCCTCTGTCCTGTTTAGGAGTGGGCACGTTATTTTCTTGGCTAAAACTTGAGCAATCTCTGAGAAAAACAGGAAGGATTATTTTTCTGAGAAATAATTGACTATCCATAGGTAAGCCATTTAGTCCAACATGCCAGAGATCCAATTCAAGAATGCTCCCCAAACTCAGATATTCATTCTGTCTTTATCTTTCCCTCCGCCTGGGACCCTCCAATTGGGCTCATGGCACCTACGTGTGTCTGTCAGATGGAACACACAGCCCCCAGGGATGCAAACTTGTTGAAATGCACTGTCCCTGGGTGTTGGCTGATGGTCACATACAGATGTGCTTTTGCGTGGATTTTACCTCCGTCAGTGGTCATGCAATTCAGTCTTGCAGCTGCTCAATCCTTGATGGGATAGAAATTCCCCATTAGATAATTTTCTCTGTGGCTTATGAGCATCTGCAAGACACAGATAATTCTCAAACTATTTGCTGTAGCAAGTCTCTTGGCGAGTACAGAGCCCCCTGACAGCCTTCTATCTGAGGATTATTGTAGCTCTGTCTGACTAGGAAGCACTTCTAAGATAAACTCCAGTACGTGTCCATTCAAAACTTCCCTACGGCCCTGGAATTAACCAGAAAGGCAAAATATTTCTATTATAAACTATGTTATTATTAAAAGTAACTGTTCCAGGGACCAAACAATAGCCCACAGCTGAAGAAGTGTTTTTTAAGCGACTCTTTCAATAGGAGGAAAGATCCCTTGTGCAAATGTGCTTCCTTTGGTGTCCACACCTAGTGTAGAATGCCCCTTCCTGAGTCAGAAGTGCAAAAAAAAAAAAGTATTAATGTTCTCATCCATTGCAACACTTCTCACCTCCACTCATATCCAACTTCCCATGCAGTCCTGAACCCTAACATGGTAAAACAAGAGTTGCTGCCATGTCAATGCAGTATTTATATAATCATCCTATAGAATAAAAGGCTAATAAGCAAATTGTCCCCTCAACCAGGAGTTCAACCAGGGGGAGCGGCTGGCTGGCCAACCGCCCACAGCCCCTCCCCTCAGCTGGCCCAGCCTGATCAGCCCTGATCAGGGTGGGCTGGCTGAACCCCACCTATGCACGAGTTCATGCACCGGGCCTCTAGTATATAATAAAAGGCTAATGTGCAAATTGTCTCCTCAACTGGGAATTTGACCAGGAGTTCAACTGGGAGTTCAACCAGGGGGCGCGGCCAGCCTGCCAACAGCCTGTAGCCCCTCCCCCCGGCTGGCCTCATCAGCCCCTATTGGGGCAGGCTGGCTGGACCCCACTCATGCACAAATTTGGG
The DNA here is from genome assembly GCF_000147115.1 of Myotis lucifugus. Classification (NCBI taxonomy): domain Eukaryota; kingdom Metazoa; phylum Chordata; class Mammalia; order Chiroptera; family Vespertilionidae; genus Myotis; species Myotis lucifugus. The sequence goes on along the minus strand of NW_005873906.1, from coordinate 144 downwards.
CACCAGGCCTCTAGTTTATAATGAAAATGTAGTTTACCAATATTTACAATATGGATTTTACATGTCAAGGCTGCTTTCCTGTGGTAAGAAAGAGGTTGCATTGAGTCTCTAAAGAATTTTGAAAGAACAGAGATGACTTTTTGG
>NW_005873905.1:0-19037 GCF_000147115.1 Myotis lucifugus | reverse complement strand
CCAGTCATTCTGCTGTTAGGGTCAATTTGCATATTACCCTCTTTATTATATAGGATGATTAGACAACTGGCTGGTAGCTATGACGTGCACTGATCACCAGGGGGCAGATGCTCAATGCAGGAGCTGCCCCCTGGTGGTCTGTGTGCTGCCACAGCCAACCTCCCATGGTCCCCACCCCAGCCTGGGTCCTGATGGGCCCCAATTGGGACTGGGAGAGACAGTACCTATCAACCCTGATTGCCGGCCAGGCCGAGGGACCCCACCCATGCATGAATTTGTGCACCGGGCCTCTAGTATTTTTATAAAAATGTAAATTAAAGTGAATGAAAAACATGTATATAATGATCATTTCTTTGTAATCTTGTCATTTTCCTTTTAAATTCTTAAAATTACCTGTTATGATGAAAAGACATACTATTGCATAATTAAGATGCTAGCAATTGTACATAAAGCCGTCTTTATTTTCTGCACCCAATGAAATGTCATTAACGATGTTATCAAAGTAGAACTACTTCCAGTTCTGTGCCTCAGAGGTACGTGGCTGACAATATAACGAATGGCCTTACGGTTCTCGAATGTTACCTCGTACAGCACATGCACGGTTTCAAGAGTAAGATGAATTGCTTAATATTACAAATGTACACCAGCCTCCATTTACCACCGCGGTGAAATCATTTCTAATTCACGAGTTCCTCTGGAATGGCAAATGGAACATCAAGATAAGCAAGAAAACAGATGTTTCGACCTATTGGGAATCGATACCTAATTATGCGAGAATCTATTGCCTTTTTGCTCTCTGGGAAGAGGGATTTGACAAGTTAATTAATTTGTCTTCCCTCTTATCTAAGCACATCCATCACTCAAATCCCACGTACCTGCTGCCTCGGCCCCTGGCAGGGACACAGGCTATGGACTCCATGGCGCTCACATGCAGGTGAATTTTCTTCTGGTGTCACAGGGTGGGTCCCAGACGGAGGGCTGTTTCCTTATGACCCCGACGGTGTCGGCACTGGAGTGGATGGTTAGGCTTTATAGATGGTGCTGGGACAAGTGCTGAGTGAGGACTCTGTGAATGAGCTCCCAACCCTGTTACCAGGAAACTGCCAGTTGGGTTTGGGCTGCCTGTCGCTGTGTCCAATAACGAAGGCAGTATTGGATCATGTGAGACGTTTATTGAGAAGGCTGGCCAACCAAGAAGACAGGGCGCTTACAAGCATCCAATCCTGCCTTCCAGCAAGATTCAGGGGGCAGAGGACAGGGTTATAAAGAGGAAGGGCCTGGGGTACTACCTGCAGGCCTGGGGGTCTGAAGACATCAGCTATTATGGTCATCATAATGAGATGATGTTGATAAGATATTTTGACTTCTGGTGGGTCAGCCTGACCCTGCTTATCCATACTGCTCGCTGGATTCACAACTGAGTCCCTGCCCCAATCGCTTCACACAGGCCTTGAAAAGGAAACTAAGAAAAACCTAACTCCCTAGTCACACTGAAGAAACTTAACCCCCTCTTCACATAAGTATATGTGCTCTAAGATCTAAAATAATATGATTACTTTTCAGATTAATTCAGGTGCTCTGTCTATCAGGTTTAGGTTCCCACTATCAACCCCACGTGCTTTTTAACGAATGTCTTTCGGTCTGTGCCTGTGAAATGTGCCCTCAGCAGTGCGGGGCCCTCTGCTGGGGAGTAAGAGGAGGGTCTGGGTAAGCCATCCATGGGTTTCTCATGGTCTTTAGATGTCTGGCTAATTCCTCATGGTCACGTCACCACCTTCTCGAGTGTTAAATTACATTAAAAAGCACCCAGACTTTTTACTTAAAATAAATCTTGGCAAGAGTCATGGAAAAAGTAGCTACAGCTTTTCTGGCAAAGAACTGGTGTGATCGATCATGGCTGGGTGGCCAGAAAAGAAATAAAAATCAGTTACCTGACTAATGCTCCATTGATCACAACGTCTTCAACCTGTAGACTCAGTAAATCGTCTCCCCTCCAGCCCTCCCTCTGTCTTCACTCCAGTTGGAGCCATCGTCTATGGCCCCTTATCAAAATGAATGGTATGAGCCTTCCCACTCTTGTCCTCTTCTCTCCCTCCCTCAGCCTCATCCCTGGAGAAGACCCACTGAGTCCTTCTCCCAAGTGTCTTCGGGGCAGATGAACACCTGGGAAAGCAACAGAGCTACAGCCACGTGGACGGTCGGCCAGGCTTACTGAAATGAAGGCCCGGGAACATCCAGTCAACCAACAATGCTGCCCCGTAAAACTCAGCGTCCCCTCTCTCTCTGGATCCGCCGGCTCAGCTGTCCTCTTTCCTTGTGTGTCACTCAGCCCCTGCTCGTGTGCTCAAACCGTGGCCTTGTGTCTCAGTGACGGAAAAGGAGTGAAAAGGACCCAAAGTCACTGACCGCCGAGCTCCGCCCTTCATCCTGTTACTTGGACACCGGGTCCGGCTTCCAACCCTTGGGCCTGTCTGCACCCCATTCCTCCCACTATTTCAGGGACCCCATCTGTCATTTCTGCTGTAACACCCTGTAGACCATCAGCTTCAGGGATGCCACCTGGTCAGCCCCCTCCGATGTCAAAGGGGTTCAGAACGAGCCACCCCGAGATGTGCCTCTGGGGTGTGTGGATGGTTTTGAGCTAAAGGTAACCAGACCCTGTGGACTCAAGAGAAACCTCTGCCCTGTCCCTTTAACTCCCTAGAAGAATTTGAAGTAGGGGCCTTGTCCATAATGAAATATTACCAGAGTTAGCCTTTTTAAAAAAATTAAATTCTTGCCCTAACCGGTTTGGCTCAGTGGATAGAGCGTCGGCCTGCAGACTCAAGGGTCCCAGGTTCGATTCCGGTCAAGGGCATGTACCTTGGTTGCAGGCACATCCCCAGTGGGAGGTGTGCAGGAAGCAGCTGATTGACATGTCTCTCTCATTGATGTTTCTAACTCTCTATCCCTCTCTCCTCCTTTCTGTAAAAAAATCAATAAAATATATTTAAAAAAATTAAATTCTTTGTTGTTTAAAGTATTACCTATGTCTCCTTTTTCCCCCATTGACCTCTCCCCGGACACTCCCACCCCCCAGCACAGGCCCTCACCCCCTACTGTCTGTGTCCATGGCTTATGCTTATATGCATGCATCCAAGTCCTTTGGTTGATCTCTTACACCTCCGTGCCTCCCCCCCACCCCCCGCCTGCCTTCCCTCTGAGGTTGGATGGTCTGTGTGATGCTTCTATGTCTCTGGATCTATTTTTGATCATCAGTTTATGTTGTTCATTATATTCCACAAATGAGTGAGATCATGTGATATTTACCCTCGGGGGCAGGACAAACAGCTAATTACTAAACATCTGCTTCCCTTATCATCCTGCAAAGACTTTCCTCCCCTCTGTAGCCCAATTTGACCCTTAGCTCAGAATGTCAACAGTCCCCATGTCCCTTTCTGTCCCCAAACCTCACATGCATGTGGGGTCTGACTCATCCATGTGGGGTTTCCATACACACGCATTCGATTAAATTAGACCAGCGGCTCTCAACCTGTAGGTCTCGACCCCTTTGAGGGTCAAACGACCCTTTCACAGGGGTCGCCTAAGACCATCGGAAAACGCATATATAATTACATATTGTTTTTGTGATTAATCCCTATGCTTTAATTATGTTCAATTTATAACAATGAAATTGGGGGTCACCACAACATGAGGAACTGTATGAAAGGGTCGCGGTATTAGGAAGGTTGAGAACCACTGAATTAGACCCTTTCCTCTTGTTAATCTGTGTGACGTCCCCTTGATTATTACACCAGCCACAAAGGCCTGGGAAGGAGTGTTGTTGCATTGGAAGAAACAAGATTAAATTTCTGCGGATTCTAGCAATCCCTCCTTTGTTTACGTGTGGCCGTTGTTATTCTGTTTCAGAAGCGTGAATGGCATGTGGGCGTTATTAATGAGATGCGCATAGTTAGTTTCATCCACAGCCAATTTCTATTAAGAAATGACATTAATGTTGATTTTCTCTTCAAATAGCAAATGCTGGTAAGTGTGTCTATTTTTCACACTTTCCCCAAAACATTTTCATTGCTTCACTTGTGTGTGTGTGTGTGTGTGTGTGTGTGTGTGTTTTCAGGAGCACTAAATTATTTTGATTTGAATGGATTGATTTAATACAGCGATGGCGAACCTTTTGAGCTCGGTGTGTCAGCATTTTGAAAAACCCTAACTTAACTCTGGTGCTGTGTCACATATAGAAATTTTTTGATATTTGCAACCATAGTAAAACAAAGATTTATATTTATTTTATATATTTAAATGCCATTTAACAAAGAAAAATCAACCAAAAAAATGAGTTCGCGTGTCACCTCCGACACGCGTGTCACAGGTTCGCCATCGCTGATTCAATAGGTGTGACAATATCCTAATCGATAGATTCAGTTCACTCTTTTGGGAGCTTAACCTTGTGCAAAGCACTTTATCACAGAAGCGCTGCGCAGCAGGAGACACTGTGTCGAGTGAAACACAAGATGCGCCTCACAGGCAGTTTTCACTTCACGTTTGCTTCCTGTCCACCGTCCTGCTTCCCGAAGTGATGACTCAGCAGACTCAACTAGGCGGGTGGGGAGGGAACGCTCGCCCTCCCGGAAGGGGACTGGCTCGGCCTGCCTCATTAGGGTCTCAGTCTGAATCAATGGCTGCTCACTGTCCTTTAAGTGTGGTGCTAAACCCACCCACTCATTATTTTTTAAAGTTCAAGTCGTACATTTTAAACGATCCTGCAAGAAACCTGACACAATATTTCAGAAGCTCATCATTTTTGCTTACGTGATGAAGTTAACCGACAAACTGATTTAGAGTCCTGCCCAACTTTAGTGCAAGCAAAATGCAGAAGTCCCATTCAAAGCAAGGCTAGGGTCTAAGAATGAGCCTTCAATTTGTAAAATGTGGCCTATTATGACCACCATGAATCCGAAAATAGTGAGTTGCATGCTTTTTTTCGAAAACAAATGACTTAGTAGGAATATACATGTATTATTATATTTACTTATTTATATATTTATAAGAGATAATATAATAATTATATTACGTGAATATATACCTATATCCTTATTTTCTCACCAGAAGCAAGTTGGAGACCAATGCAGGCTGTGTTGTTGAATTGCTGATAAGCACACAAGTAGAAACACATTAGAGGAAGTATTTTGGGAAAATTTACAAAGGCTATTTTCTGGATTTATGTGTTTTAAGGTTAACATCTCCTTAATGATATACAGTAATGAAAGGAGGGGTGGGCATCGTCTGGAGGAAAACAAAGGGGCAAAAAAAAATTAAAATTGCGTTGTATTTGTACATCAGGGAGGTTCCGCACTGATTCAGTATAGCTGGATGCAGCAGGTGTCAGAGACTAAAAATTAGCTATTTATCCTAATTCTTAGCAGAATATTATCAAACATTTCAAAGCTTTCTAATTAAATACCAGGAAACCCTTTTGGGTGAGTCATACAAATCTCCATTTATTTGGCTCATTATTTTAAAAGTTGGGATTTGAAGAAAAAAAAGTTTGTAAATTAGTAACATAGGTCTAAATCACTTCATATTTTGCTGTTTTTTTTTTCTAAATAATCATGTGCCATGGTTGTTTCTCCTTTTTCTTTTTATTTTTTGGTATTTATTTATTTTAATCTTTATTGTTGAAAGTATTACATATATCCCCTTCCAACCCCCCATTGACCTCTCCCAGCCAGAACCCCCCCCCAAGTCCCTCACCCCACATTGTCTGTGTCCCTGGGTCAGGCATATATGCACGCAAGTTCCACATCTTATTAAATGGGTTGGGTTGGTTAGGATGTTTCCTTTTGTTTTCCGTGAACTTGAGACGCACACACAGACACATGCACACAGCATGTCCCGCTGTGGCATGTCCCGCTGTGGCATGTCCTGCTATGGCATGTCCTGCTGTGGTATGTCCCATTGTGGAATGTTCCACTGTGGCATGTCCCTCTGTGGCATGTCCTGCTGTGGTATGTCCTGCTATGGTATGTCCTGCTGTGGTATGTCCTGCTGTGGTATGTCCTGCTGTGGCAGGTCCTGCTATGGCATGTCCTGCTATGGCATGTCCTGCTGTGGCATGTCCCGCTGTGGTATGTCCCACTGTGGCATGTTCTACTGTAGCATGTCCCTCTGTGGCATGTCCCTCTGTGGCATGTCCTGTTGTATCATGTCCCGCTGTGGCATGTCCCGCTGTAGAATGTCCTGCTGTGGCATGTCCTGCTGTGGCATGTCCCTCTGTGCCATGTTCCACTGTGGCATGTCTTCCTGTGGCATGTCCTGCTGTATCATGGGCCTCAGGAGGGGCTGGGTGGGCTGTTGCCTCTTGTCACCAATGTCTTTAAGGATTTTGCCTCTGAGCACCTGGCGGTGAGCCCAGGCTTGCTATTGGTCAGCAGGGGCCCCGTGGGTAGGAAGAAGAGCGCGATGAGGATGGAAATATGAGGACTAGCGGGGATCCCCGGGCACTCCCTTCTCAGCTCCAGCCACAGGCCCTCCGACCTCCTCCCTCAGATTTAGCTCGATCACTTCTCTAGAGTCCTGGGGAAAGGGTTCTCTGAAATGTCCTGTCAGCATTTTTTATTCTCTCACCTTTGTGTGTGTGTGTGTGTGTGTGTGTGTGTGTGTGTGTGTGTGATGTTGACGGCTTCTGCCACCCCATAGCCCACCGGGAGAGAAGTGTTACCAAAAATACCGTAACAAGCCAAAGTCTGCATCATGCTCACCAGTGATGCCCGGCGCAGTGCATTATTCTGTTTCAATAGTTGAAGGAGCTCAAGTATCAAACAAGGCTTTGGATTTTTACTGTATCTTCTAAAAATAATTTCCATAATTTTTTGCCCGGCCAGCATGGCTCAGTGGTTGAGCATCGACCTATGAACCAGAAGGTCACGGTTTGATTCCAGTCAGGGCACATGTCCGGGTTGCAGGCTCAGTCCCTTGGTGTGTGGGGCGTGCAGGAGGCAGCCGACCCATGATTCTCTCATCATTGATGTTTCTATCTCTCCCTTTCCCTTCTTCTCTGAAATCAATAAAAATATATTTAAAAAAATATTTTCAATATTTTTAACATACTGTTATTCCTTCCCATTTACAGGAATTTATTTGGTAATTTGTAGGCAGTGCCATTCCCGATCTCCAGAATTGGTGAGATGAGAAGGAGAAGTGTTCCCCCCGTTCTGGATGAAGAAGGTGCAAGGACCAACTCGAATGGCTCCTAGAGAAGAAGCTGGAGCTGTCCTAAGGAGCTGAGCTGCGCTCCTCCCGCCTGAGGATGCTGCAGAGAGAACAGGGCACCGGGGCACAGGGCGCTGATGGGAGGGGAGCCGGCGAAGTTGCTACAGGGATTAAATGAGGAAACGTTTTGAAAAACGCCGAGAACAGTGGTGAAAACCGTGCTGCTCTGTTGCCGTTAACGCTGAGCTGCTGCCTTTGAGCCTTCTTTTCTGCCTTATTGGAACCTGGTGAGTACAAGGCGTGATTCCTCCTGCGAAAGCGCAGACGTGTCAACATGGGAAAATAGTTCTGTTTCCATGTGTTTGCAGCCGTTGCCAGCTTCCACTGGAGTTTACCCACAGTTAGTTTACGAGTGCATTTAAAGACTATACTTTTCAACTTTATGTTTTTCAAATATTTCTATTTTTAGGCTACGCATGTGCAAAATTTCATTCTCCTACGAATCAATGGTTCTTTATTTTAGTTCACACCAGTAAATGTCAAGATGTAGCCATATTTTGCCGTCAACATTTACATATGCAGTCTACAACCACATGGGTAGGCTTCCCAAGTCTTCCCAGCCGTAATTTCTCTCATAGAACACTATGTGAACACAGTGCAGCTAACAACAATAATCCTAAAGGCCTTTGCTATTGGAGCCAAAATAATGGTCCCAGTTATAATGAGGTTGAGCCCAAAGACATGGCCATAATCCCCACTTACCGTCTATTGAATGAAATAGTAAGAATAACAATAATAGCAATATACATGTGACCAACAATAGTGGTATTATATTAGTTAAGGTCCATCCAGACATTGCTAATCCCCAATTTTTTGTGACTTAATGTGACAGAAATGTCTTTATTTCTTAACTGAAACCAGCAGCAGGTACTTGGGTCTGTGATGGGCGTGCCCGCGACTCTGGGCTCTGTCCCCAGGTGATTCTGGGCTCAGGTAGGTCAGGATTTCTGAGCACCTCCACGGTGGCTTCTCAATGCTCCGCCCACGTCCAGGGGGGACACGGGGAGCAAGGACAGGTCTACACCCAGCACCTTAGACAGAACACGCAGGTCTGACGCTTACTTCTCATCATGAGGACAAGTCACCCTGAGGAGAGACAGGAGTAAGAAATACAGTCCTGCCCGGCGGGCATGGCTCAGTGGTTGAGCGTCGACCTAGGAACCACGAGGTCGTGGTTCAATTCCTGTTCAGGGCACATGCCGTGGTTGTGGGCTTGATCCCCAGTAGGGGGCGTGCAGGAGGCAGCTGATTCATGATTCTCTCTCATCATTGATGTTTCTATCTCTCTCCCTCCCTCTCTCTTCCTCTCTCTCTCTCTCTCTCTCTCTCTCTCTCTCCCTCCCCTCCCCCTCCTCTCTAAAATCAATAAAAATATATTTGAAACAAACGAGTCTTTATAAAATAATGTGGTTGGTCTGAGCCCTTCCGCATTCTTCCCCTCTTCATGAAAGATACAGAAGTCCCACAACTTTGATGTGAGCCATTGCTGAGTCTTTAGGAAAGACGTTAAATAACTGTGACTTTCTCCTGGCCCTTCAGTCAATGGCTCAGTAGAAAGACCTCCTTGTGCGCAAGGTTTAAAGAAGTCCGCCGTCCCTGAAAAGACTGAGGAGCTCTTACCCTGCGAAGTGTACTCAGTTTTGTCCCATGGGCTGTGACTTACTTCTGAAATCGGTTTAATTTTCTTAACTATTTTTTAAAAACATATTTTTATTGATTTCAGAGAGGAAGGGAGAGGAAGAGAGAGCTAGAAACACCAACGATGAAAGGGAATCATTGATTGGCTGCCTCCTGCACGCCCTCCATTGGGGACCGAGCCCACAACCCGGGCATATGCCCTGACCAGATTCGAACCTGGGACCTTTGAGTCTGCAGGCTGATGCTCTATACACTGAGCCAAACGGGCTAGGGCTTTCTTAACTATTTTAAGCGAAACCTGGGAGCAACTGGTTCCGTGAGTTGGTAAATCGGACCTAATTTACACTTGGAACACTGAGCTCCCCGCGCCTTGTGCATGACGCCACGTTTCGCCGCATGGGGGACCCTAACAGGGTCTGCATTCTGGGTGACTTCCATCCCTCTGCTCTGCTCTGCTCAGCGCCACGGGGGAGCATCAGCTCTGGGAGCTGAGCTGGACGGAGAGGGAGATGGACCGGTGTTGGGGTGGCGATGAAGACAATGGGCCAAAGGGCAGAGCCAAGCCCTTAGTCACCAAGAGCAAGAGACTGAACAGAGAGCACTGACTCCCCGGGCTCCATGTGCCCCCGGAGGGCAGGGGAGGCCCCAGACATCAGAGCAGGGGGAGCAGCTGGGGCTCACCGAGGAGTCCTCAATGGATGAGTCCTGCTGTTTACGGACCCAGGGGTGGGAGAGGGGAAGGAATGAGCCTGGAGGGGAGAGAACTGAGAACCGAGACAGGACGGGCGGTGTCTTCAGGTCCCTTGCTGGCCTTCCCAAGGCGGTGTCTGCAGAGGCACCTGAGGAAGCTTGGGGGAGGGGGGAGGTGCCGGGTCAGGAAGCCAGTGGGATGAGAAGGGCCAGGAGGGTGGCCTAGTTCTGCGCTGTGTCTGCCCATGGCTGCAGCCGGGAGGCCAACTCTCTGGCCACCCTTCAGGGTCAGCCTTTGCCATCCATCGCCGGTGCTCAGGTCTGATCGCCCACAGTGCGGTTTGGCCTGGAGCTGGCTCCTCAATCCAGCCATCATTTTTCACATCTTGGAGGCCGATGGCCTGCAACTGGGCTCACGTGGTTCTGGTCAGCAGAGGGAATGGACTCCCTCATTGGAACTGGGCCGTCCACGCAGAATGCCAACTCACACGCTTAGCTGCCATCCCCAGAGTCCCGGCTGAAGGACCGATCATGCGGGTACGACCTCACGGGCGGGGGGAGAGCTGAGTGGTCTCGGGGTGCCAAGGGGGCTGAGAACTTGGCCTGGAGCCCTGGCTGCCGCGGGCCCCTCTGAACGAGGGGTCTGTGAGTGACACTTCATTTCAGATAAGATCACAGCAAACCCTCCGTGCCCTCGGCCAGCCTCCTGGTGATACCGGCTCATCAGCTCCCAGATGGTGACAGGGCCGGGAATGCGTGCTGATGGGACCAAGTGCATGTCCCACCGTCCTCAGCATCACGCCCTTTCACCACGAACTACATACGTGGATCCAAGCGTTTCAGAGTCAGGGTTTCAGGGTCAGCAGACGCTGGCCTGGCGCAATGCTGTCATACATGCAGTGATACATAGACAAGCAGATGGCCTGGCTGAGTGGCTCAGTGGTTGAGCATCAACTTAGGAACCAGGAGGTCACAGTTAGATTCCCGGTCAGGGCACATGCCCGGGTTGCCGGCTCAGTCCCCAATGAGGTTCGTGCAGGAGGCAGCTGATCCATGATTCTCTCATCCTTGCTGTTTCTAACTCTCTCTCACTCTCCCTTCCTCCCTGAAATCAATAAAAATGTCTTTTTTAAAGAAGAGGAAGTAGACGGAGCCCTATCTTGGCTGCAGGGATGGCTCTTTCTTGCAGGTCCCTCCTAAATCCAAACGTGGGGAGGCCTGGGGCTGAGTTTTCCGTCTTCAATGTCTCCCTCCTCCCACCTCGTGCTCATGGGACGTCCTGCCAATCGTGGTCTCCACGGACCACGGACCGCTCAGGGCCAGAGCCGCACCCGTCAGTCCCCACTGCCGGTCTCTGCTTGTAGAACAGCCTTCTTCTTAGGGCTCAGACACAGTGGCTTCTACCCACAAAGCAGTGAGGAAAGGCGATGAGCTGATTTTAATCGGTGGTGTCTGAGGATGTTTCTGCGACGCTGCACCTGGAGACGAAATGCCATAGAGGAAGCTTTCCTTCGGGGCCCTGCACGCAGCCTGTTCCAGAACCTTCTGGCCACCCAGGGGTGCTCAGGCCACTTAGCAACACTTCACTCTGTGACGGAAACCCCTGGCAGAGAGGGTTCCATTTGCGTGGCCTATTTTTCAAGGTGCTGCAAAGCCTGTGTGTGTGTGTGTGTGTGCGCGCGTGTGTGTGTGTGTGTGTGTGTATGTGTATGTTTAACTTTATCAAATTATAAGAATAATGAAGCAACACATTTTCATTTGTACAGGAAACATATAAAATAGTGAATGTTTCTCAGCATATCCAGTTTTATTTTTTATTATTTTTTAAAAGAAATATTTTATTAAAAATATTTTTTTTTATTGATTTCAGAGAGGGAGAGGGAAGAAGAGAGAGACATATCAATGATGAGAGAGAATCCTTGATCGGCTCTCTCCTGCACGCCCCCTACTGGAGATCGAGCCTGAAACCAAGGCATGTGCCCTTCATGGGAATCAACCCTTCAGTCCACAGACCAACATTCTACCCACTGAGCCAAACCAGCCAGGGCAGGGCTGCCCCGTTTTATTTATTCTCATTATTCCATTCCCTCTTGGGCTCTGATTGGATCATCCAGACAGACATCATGAGACTCAGGGGGACCGAAGCCCCTCTCTGAGCACCCTCTTCCTGACGCAGTGGCTCCATTTATTTGGTCAAATTAAATTTACGTATTTAGATTTTCACTGAAGTTTGGACCAAATTCCGTCCCTTCCTAAATCGAATGTAATCCTCCCACATCTCTTTTGCCTCATCTAATGGTCCACACGGTCCAGTCTGAAACATGACAAGAGAACTGGCCCCTTGTTCATGATTTTGTTTGATTGCCCTCTCCCATAATTGCCCTGGAAAATTACGCTTCCACATCCTGTATCATAAACAATCAACATTTGGTTGATTCTACTAATAAAGGAAGTAAAATTACTAACAAAGTGAGAAAAAAATGTAAGCCATAGCTTATAAACTTGCAGGCTAAGTGCTTCCTAAGTCCATTTTGAGAATTTTCTGCTCTGGTTCCTTTTAAGGTACAATGGCTGCATCAAAACTTGCTCTGGCCCTAATCGGTTTGGATCAGGGGATAAAGCATCGGCCTGTGGACCAAAGGTCCCGGGTTCGATTGCAGTCAAGGGCACATACCTTGGTTGCAGGCTCCTCCCTGGTCCGGGACCTGGTCAAGGTTGTGCAGGAGACAACCAATCGATGTGTTTCTCTCACATCGATGTTTCTCTCTGTCTCTCCCTCTTTCTTCTACTCCCTCTGAAAATCAGTGGAAAAATATCCTCCGGTGAAGATTAACACAAACAAACAAATAAAAACTTGCTCTGAGTTCTTCTTGCTACTTCCTCCAATATTTAACGATGTACATAGAACATGTATTAGACATGTGCGTGTGTGTATGGCCTGTGTATGTTTTGTGGATGCGTATGTACATGTATACATGATGCTGGTTTCCCTTCAAAGTCAAAACTTTGACCTGAGCACAATGAGGTCACAGACACAAACCCACACGCTGCACAAAGTTAGCGAAAGGCTTCCCAGCTCCAAGGCACCAGCTCTGGGGTTTGCTGATGTTGCTGCAAAGCCCCCTCACAGGGGAGTCCCTTTCTCCTGCTGCCAGGAGCCATTCATTGAAAAATATCTGCATCGCTTATAATATGGAACAGGATTCGTCCCAAAACTTACAAACATTCTGAACCACTCCCCCCAAAGTCTCTCTCTTAACCTTTTATGTGTTTTCTAGACCAGTTAACCATGGCCATTAGAAATCCACATTTCTAGGCATGAAATAATGTGATGTGATATTTCCTTACATATATTTCCTTTTGCCTAAATGAAAAGAAATGTGTGATGAATAAATGTCATAGTAAAACCTGACATTGAAATGACGTTGTCATATCACATACGTCTTCTGTACTTTCCAGCCAAGTAAAAGTCCTTCTTTGTTCTTTGCACGAAACTCTGTGAGAATCATGGACTTTAAAATTCCATCAATGGCAAAATGTAAGAGGTTTTTTTAATTCATTTAAGTTTTCAATGTCCACCTTTCTCCAGGAAAAAGTATTACGTTAATTTAGATAAAAAACTGCTGTCAAATGTTCTTCGATTGACTAAGCTGAAATGGGGCAAAACTAAGAAAAAAGCCACTTAGTCACATTCTAAGCCTTTCAGCTAAGGCTGTGGCCTGGAACTCCAAGCCTAATCCGGAGCCGAGGAGGCACCCACACAGCCTGGCAAGGTGTCCGAGTGGGGAGCTTACGCATCAAGTGCGCTTTTGCTTCTATTTCACACAGAGAAATACATACCTATACATACATGTGGACATATGAAATATTACGTACACATGTATACATATGCACATGGGGTAACTTTCAATTACTTGAATGACAGTTCAGGAGACATGAGAAAGGGAACCCATAACTCTCTATATAAAACCCTAATATGCAAATAGACTGAACGGCGGAATAACTGAACAACCGGTTGTTATGACGTGCCCTGACCACCAGGGGTCATGCGTGGAACATGGTCGGTGTGGGCAGCAGGCGGCAGAGTGTGGAACATGGAGGGTGTCAGCTGTGGTGGGATGGTGGAGCAGGTGAGCGGGGGCACCAGACCAAGTTGCTGTGGTGGTTACTGAGAATTCTTTGCTCCCATGCGCCATGGTCCTGCCCAGTGCTTGCACCCGCTGCTGGTGCCGAAGCCACCACTCACACCTGCAGCCGGTGCCTGGTGCCAGTCCTGATTGCTCAGCGCCATCAGTAGGTGAGAGCAGTGGCTGCCAGCCCCTATCGCCCCTGAGGGCTTCTCCACCTCCCCCAGCTCCTGAGGGGTGATTGGGGCAGCAACCACTGCTCGCACCTGCTGACCACACAGGTCCTGCTCACATTCGCTGCTGGTGCCGGCCCCAATTGCTCCGCGCCTTCAGGGCATGGGAGCGGTGGCAGCTGGAGCGGGGCTGCTGCAGACAGGGGACCGGGGTCCACAGTGGGAGAGGCCAGGCAGGGGCACGAAGGATGGGCTGAGACCCACCCCTGTGCCCACCACAGCCTCGCTGCCCACACTTCCTTTCAAGGTGCATGAATTTGTGCACTGGGCCCCTAGTCCTATATAATAATCCTATATAATAAAAGGGTAATATGCAAATTGACCCTAAAGGTGGAACAACTGGGAATGACTGGTTGCTATGACTCGCACTGACTACCAGGGGCATAGGCTCAACGCAGGAGCTGCCCCCTAGTGGTCAGTGTGCTCCCACAGCGGGAGCTCTGCTCAGCCACAAGCCAGGCTGACAGCTGTGAGCACACTGGCAGTGGTGGGAGCCTCTCCCGCCTCCCTGGCAGCACTGAGGATGTCCGACTGCAGTTTAGGCCTGATCCCCATGGGCCTAAGCCATCATTCAGACATCCCCCGAGGACTTCCAGGCTGTCAGAGGGATGTTTGACTGCCAGCTTAGGTCCGATCCCCTGGGGAGCAGGCCTAAGCCAGCAGGTGGACATCCCTGGAGGGATCCCAGACAGCGAGAGGGCACAGGCCGAGCTGAGGGACAACCCCCCAGCCCAAAGTGCACAAATTTTCACTGTATATTTATGTTCCTTCTTTTAAAAAAATATTTTTATTGATTTCAGAGAGGAAGGGAGAGTAAGAAGGATAGAAACATCAATGATGAGAGAGAACTATAGATCGGCTGCCTCCTGCACGCCCCACACTGGGGATCAAGCCTGCAACCTGGGCATGTGTCCTTGACTGGAATTGAACCTGGGACCCTTCATTCTGCAGGCCAATGCTCTGTCTCCCTCTCCACAGGCTGACGCTCTATCCACTGAGCCAAACCAGCTAGGGCTGAATGGAAATGTTTTAAAAAATTATTTTGTGTTCATTCCTGATTTATCTAACTTACATTGCTTTGTTATTAAAATTACAACAGATAACAGGTAATGTCACTGAGTTATTGTCTTTTTCCAAGAAAACACTTTGTTGTGTAGGTGGAGACAGAAGGCATTGAATTGTTAAATCGTATTCCCATGAACCTCATACACTAGCATCTGAACTAAGGATTTGAGAAATGCAGGCGTAGGTCCGGGGCTGAGCTTTTCTCTCATCGGAGAAGTCTGACCTAATGCACAGGGCTCTCTATAAAGGCCCATCCTGCCTTGCATTAGGCCGTTGTCTGAGTTCAGATTTAATGCAAATTGCATTTTGGTGGTAGGATAACTCCATTTTATTCTACCACTAGAGGCCCAGTGCATGAAATCCGTGCACTGGTAGGGTCCCGAGCGGCTGCTGGCTGCTGGCTGGGTACTCCCTCCCTTCCCCCAGCCAGCCCTACCCCCTGGTTGAACTCCTGTATGAACTCCTGGTCGAGGGGACAATTTGCATACTACACTTTTATTATATAGGATTAATGACAGAGTTGATTTTTTATTCACTTCACTAGATGGAGAACTATTGGACAAGCCAGTGTTTCTTCATGATAAAAAGTCAGCAAGCTGCCCCACCCAGTTTGGCTCAGTGGATAGAGCATCGGCCTGCAGACTGAAGGGTCCCGAGTTCGATTCTGGTCAAGGGCACATGCCTGGGTTGTGGGCACAATCTCCAGTGGGGGCATGCACGAGGCAGCCAATCAATGATTCTCTCTCATCATTGATGTTTCTATCGCTCTCTCTCACTTCCTCTCTGAAATCAATAAAATATATATAAAAGTCAGCAAGCTGAGATCTGAAGGGAGCTTCTACAATCTGGTAAAGGATCGCTATGCAAACCCCACAACTCGACACACGTGATAGTGAAAGACTCAATGTTTTCCCCAAATTAGAAACAGGACGATGAAGGTTCCCTACGCACATCTGCAAATTCACCAACATTCCCTGAAACTCCCACTTTTCAAACAGGCGAATTCTGTTATGCAAATTATATGTCAACAAGGCCTTTGTTTAAAAAAAAAAAGAATAAATATGTAAAACCAAAAAAAAAAAAAATAAGAATAAGGGAGCAAGTTCCGTTTTGCTGAAGGAAAGCCCGCTTTGGTGTCGGTAGCTGTCAGAACACACCTTGCTGGTCCGCATCTGGGGCCAACGGTGAAATCAAAGCCATACCAAGAACTCCTCAGCTCTGAAGAGAAGGGGAACTTTCACAGACAGGTACGGCGCCAGGATTTATTAACAGGCGGCCAGATCACAGCACCACCGGCATCTCCCCTGCCCTCCGCCAAGCCCCACTCGGTGGCGTTATTGAAGTCATTACTCCTCTGCCTGGCGGGGTTGACCAGCAGACCCTGAGCGAGGGATGAACAGATCACTCCGACACAGGTTTCCGTGAAAGAGGGGCTAAGGGACGCTTCTACTTCAGTAGGAAAAGCAGTCCTGTTCGCCGGCCTCATTGGCTTTTTATTGTAACAACAGCTTGAACTTAAATTAACCTCGCAGGGTAAGCGTCCTTGAGAAAGCACATGCTTCTACAAGGTCAGGTCTAAAGACTAAATGTAGAGATTCCAGCAAAACACCTGGGGGTTCAGATTTGTTTGGAAAAGTCAAGACAGGGGCTGCCGCCTTCGGCAAGGGTCCCCCAGAAGCCTCTGACCTTTTGGAGAATCCTTCTTACAGACATTCCAACCAAGCTCATGCCTCCCCACATCTGCCGCCTGGGCAGGTGTTTCCCCACTTCCCCTGTGGAGAGGCACGTGGGACAACTCCAGATGACTCCATCATGGCGCCCAGAAATCAGTCTTTTCCCAGGGGCATCCACCTGGGGGTGAGATTGCCTGTACCCCACTTTGGACTTTGAAGGGAAAAGGCCTGGAAAACTAAGACCCCTTGAGTCTCCTGCACGTCCAATAGACTGTGTGGCAGGTGGCCAGGCCTCAGCCCTCTTTTCAACATCCTGGCCAAGCAGGCAGCCTTGGGAAAACACAACACACAGAACTTGGGGTGCACTGCGGGCCGGTGGTGAGTCTCCGCCCCCAAATCCTCTTTAAAGCTCCCTTTAGTGCTGCACCTTTGCAGCATGAGGGCGATTGGGAAGTTGCTTTGAAGAGGAGGATGACAATGGGTGTTGGTTAGGAGCCAAGAGAGGCCGGAGCAGCCCCAGGGAAAGAAGGGTTCACTCCTCTCTCTCCTGCAGCCCCCGCCCCCCACCCTGCCCCAGGGCATCCCCAGCGAGAAGACAGAGCCTGTAAAGGGAAGAGAGAGGCAGGCATGGTCCCTTGCTCATTTCGGTTCTTAGTGACGATTAACTTGCGTACCCAACTGAATGTATTACACTTAGGTTTGGGGGTGCAAGAAGAAGGAGATGGTCATTCAAAGGAAACGGGTTAAGACAGCAAGAGGAGTAGAGCAGAGAGCGTTCATGTAGCTCTCAGATTTGTAAAAGGAAAAAAAAGGCCAGAACTAAAGGAACATGTGGAGACTGAGAAGTGCAGGGAAACGAGCTTCTATCGGGTGATCTCAGGTGACACGCTCACCCCACCTCTTCATTTTTTGGAGAAAGAGGAGAGTGGTGTGGCTGGCCAGAGGAATATAACCTCATCATAACACAAATTCCAGAGAGAGTGATCTAAAACACCATGGGCTTCATTAGACTTGCCACGCATCCATTCTAGAAGGAGTCATAACATTCAGGGGACTCACCCCATTGGTTTATATGGAAACTAGAGGCCTGGTGCACGAAATTCGTGCATGGGTAGGGTCCCTAGGCCTGGCTGGTGATCAGGGTGATTGGGGCCTTCCTTCCCCCAGCTGCCAGCTGCTGGTCAGAGCCTTCCTTCATTCTGCACCGCCCCCTGGTGGTCACCACACATCATAGCGAGCAGTCGAACTCCCGGTTGGTTGAACTCCTGAGGGAACAATTTGCATATTAGCCTTTTATTATATAGGATGGGAGGGGCATGGGCTAGAATTCATTCACCTTCTATTGCCAATGTTTCTCATAATCAAATAATGTCCCAGAGACTGTGTTAGACTTCAGGTGAGACATGGAAAACACTGCAGATGTCATCCCCTCAGGAAGCCGGTGCTGCAGTAAGGACATTACATAAGTAAGTAAACACACACACACACACACACACAGACTAAAGAAAAGTGAATTCTCCAGACATCCCAGAAAGGAGCAGCGGAGGCTGAAAATTAACATCAAAACAAAGGAAGGCAAACCGTGTGTGCGGTTGGATTGACCTACTCTTTGCAGGTGGTCAAAAACGCATCTATTGGGAGGTCAGATTGAAGCTGTTGCTTGAAGAACGGTGATGAATTACTCTCTGGGAGGTGAAATCAGGGTAACCACAGTTTCTAAGTGGAGCTGGAAATTGCCCAGAATGTGTGGGGGACAGACGTGGGGGAGTGGTGATGTGTGTGCTGTGAGGTGGGTGTGTGCACGCGTTGCTGGGTTGTGCACTGAGAGCATGAGTTTAGGGGGAGAACCTGTGAGTCTCACTAGGTTTGAGCTGAGTAAGTATGCGATGCATTCCATTTTCCCCATGACTGACACAGTGTGGAGTGTCCAGGATTCAGGAGAGAGGGAGAAAGGTCACTTAGGAGACTCCGTCAATAAAGAAGGCAGGTGAAAATTTGGTGACTGCCCCCCGTGACCTGGATGGAAACAGACCGAGTCTGGTATATATTTTGGGTATAAACCAGGTATGGATTGAGATCGAGGGGCAAGCCAACAACTCTTAAATTTTCTGACGTGGCCACGGTGGGCTTTAGTGGAGATGTCTTTCAAGGTGAGAAAAGAAATGAAGGGGCCCGGCCGGCATGGCTCAGTGATTGTGCGTCGATCTATAAACCAGGAGGTCATGGTTCGATTCCCAGTTCAGGGCCCAGGCACGGGGTTGCAGGCTCAGCCTGCAGTGTGGGGTGTTGCAGGGAGGCAGCCGATAGATGATTCTCTCTCATCATTGATGTTTCTATCTCTC
>NW_005873904.1:5970-19706 GCF_000147115.1 Myotis lucifugus | reverse complement strand
TTATTTAACTTTTTACTGAAAGGTTGACCAGGAAATGGGGAACGGGTTTTCAGAGAGGGTAGAAAATGAAAGATGTTTACAGAAAAAATCCCAGATGCTTACACTTACAAGGTAAAGCCTTTTCCTGTCTCCTTATTCCTGGGGAAGGGACTTCCCCTAAAGGTTATACTACCCACCTGCTGGGAGCCGGTCCATCCTTGCTGCTTGACACAGTTGCTGCAGGGAAGAAACATCTGCACAGCATATGTTTCAAGGGACCTGGCGTATATGGCATACTGTTCTTAATATGTTTGCTCCCCTTCTTGGAGCTATGTGTTTTAACCAAGGTCACCTCTCTGAGAAAGGTTGTTTCCCCAGGTAGGGATTTTTCCCTGAAGTTAGGGAGGGAATAAAATCCCTTAACTAAGTGCCAAGTGGGTAGTTAATCACTTTAACTAAGAACAATCATGCTTAAGCTACATAATCTTTACTCCCTGGAATGGAGATAAGAAACGCCCTAACCTTTGTAATAGAAATTGACAGGATTAAAATCGGCTGGTATAAATACGGATGTAACAAGACAATAAACAACACAACCTGATCAGATCCTCATCACATCCTCATCAGATCCTCATCAGATCCTCATCAGATCCTAACCAGAACCTAGCCAGAGAACATGGCAAAAGATCCTGGACAGAACCTGGCTACAGAATTTCACTGGAGAACCTAGACAGAACATGGCAAAAGAACCTGGTGACTGAACCTGGCTGGAGAACCTAGCGAGAGAACATGGCAGCAGAACTTGGTTGGAGATCCTGACCAGAACTTCGCTGGAGATCCTAGCCAGAACTTCGCTGGAGATCCTGGAGGGAGAACCTCGTTATGCTGAACCCAGTTTCCATGTCATTCATTCTTCGCCGACTCCGTCCACACCTATGGGGAACCCCTGGACCTGCTGGGGCTGGACCCCAACACCCACCCCCATGGGATTAGAGTAAACGACCAGTTTGGTGGCAGCATTCATGTTCCGCTGTGTCTCAGTTAGATAACTTACAAATACCTTGGGGGCGGGGAATCCCTCCCTTTTCTCCTCCCTCCTCCACCCAGACCAGGGGGAGATGATGGCATGGCCTGCAGATTTGAGCTTTCCCTCTCAGTTGGGCGGTGCCAAGGTATAGAGTGGAGGTGGGGATGAGCAAGCCCTCTTGACTCTCTACTAAGATGTAACCTTCTAACCTGGCCCTTCTCAGTGACATGTCGATGCCCCTGTGCCTATTCTGTCCCTTCTCTTTTAGTTCCGAATTCAGCTGAGGGAGAGAGGTGCTACTTGCCAGGTGTCCCCTCAAAACTCTAGCAAGCGTTAACTAGTTCAGCCATTCACCCCATGAATATTTATCAAGCGTCTCTGTGCCAGGAACAGTGCTATACCCAGGATGAGAAAACAGAAATAGGATGTGAGATGTTCCCTGTCCTCAAGGAACCAACAGATCAGTGAGGGAAAGTCCCACTTCTTGGGGAGAAGGAGACAGGACACAGCTTTACTCTATATCTGTAAATGTCGTAAACGTCTTGGATTTTTTCTATGAGCATCTTCCATTTTCTACCTTATCCGAGAACCACTCCCCATCTCCAGGTCAACCTCTCAGCGAGAGACATGGGATGAGAGGCAAAATGCTGAAATGCAATGTGTTATAATTCAGATGCGCAGAGTGCAATGGGAGCACAAAGGTCGGATGAACTGAGTCTGCCTGAAGGAGCAGGGCCGGCTTTGGTTGAGAGGGAGACATTTGTGTCAGGTCTTGAAGAAGAATTGGGAATTTTCCATAAAAATTAAAGTCCAGAGGCTGTTCTAGGCAATTCAAAAGCTCAGCGGTTTTAAAGTGCACAGTCCTCTGAAGGCATAACCAATATTTTGTGCAACCACCTAAAATGCAAGGAAAGGGAGGAATGGTTAGAGATAAACATGGAGAAGGAGTTGGTACCAGATGAAAGTAGTCTTCAATGTCGGGGTAAGGGATCTAGAATGTATCCTAGTTCCTATAAGCAAAGAAAGAGGTCCAGGAAGACTCTGAAATTCATACAGGTGCCCCTTCTCAGGATCTGACCCATTGGCCCAGCAATCAGCTCCCTGCAGTCTCTCTGAGCTGATCCTGTCGTATGAAAGAAAGAAAAAAGAAAAATCTGAGGAGGGGGAAGACTTCATACAATTATCCTTTGGACAGTGATTTTCTCTGAAGTGTTCTCTTGGCTGCAGCATGATTAATCTTTCTGCAGCCATAGTCTAGCATCTCATCAAAGCACAGGTGGAGTGACACCTTCTGGACCACAAGAACATGCTTAAGGTGCTGAATACACCCCCGTTAGATTTGGAGACGACAGCACACAAATTAGAGATAAGATAGTCTAATTGCCTAGAGAATGTCTCTAAGGAGTTGTCGACTGCTGCAACTATAAAACTGAAGTCCTTCTCATTCAAATAACCTGAAAGATGTGTTTCCTGTGTGGTGGAGACACCCAATTCTGGCCCTAGCTCTTGATGCTTACCTCAAAGCAGAGGGAAACAAAGAGAGGGAATTAAGTGCTGCCCCAGGTGTCTGCCCCAACCACTTTGCTCTGGCCCATAATCCTCAGCACCCACGCCCAGAGCCAGATCCAAGCATGAAATGTCAGTTCCTTGCCTTGACTTCAGTGAGCGAGGGCTGCCTGGCTTGACTGAGATCCTGTCTATCAGTCACCCAAGGTCCCGCACCCTGGAACATGATGCCTGCAGTGTGCCTCGTGTCAGGATCAGCTGTCAGGGAAGGCAGGGAACCAAAATCCAGGCCCAGCCTGGGGAATTAAGAACAGAGACCAAGACCAAGTTCTTGATCTTCAAATACTGTCAGCCTAGCCCTGGCTGGCATTGCTCAGTAGTTAGAGCATCAGCCGGTGCGTGTGCACTGAAGGATCTGGGATCTGATTCCCTGTCAAGGGCATGTACCTAGGTTGCAGGTTCACTCCCCAGGGGGGCGCATGCAGGAGGCAACTGGTTGTTGTGTCTCTCTTACCTCTCTCTCTCTCTCTCTCTCTCTCTCTCTCTCTCTCTCTCTCTCTTCCCTCCCTCCCTTCCACTCTCTCTGAAAAGCAATGGAAAAAATATCCTCAGGTAAGGACTAACCAAAAAAATAATAATAATAAAACTGTCAGCCTAGAAGACCCTCCTTACGAGAAAGAGGAACTAGAAGGAGCAGAGACAGAATTATGTCCCAGGGAACTCAGTCTGGGCAACAAGAAAGGCTCAAAGGCAAAACTGTTGCAATGAAGTAGAATGAGAAGCCAGAATTGACCACAACCTGAGAACCTCTCCTCCAAGGAGCACAGAACTTCTGTCCAAGAGGGAAAGAATCGCAGTGGATTGCCTGCCACACTGAGCCGGTGGGGGTTGTTAAAGGCCCAGGAAAGCAGTTGTTTGTTTTCATTGTTATCTACTTTGTATTCCAAGAACCTGAAACTGTATATGCTCAGTAGGAAGAAATCTTTAAATGTTCAGATTGAACCATGGCACCTAATGAAAACTTTCCCTTGGAGACTTTACTGATTTCATTTTGTGCCAAAAGGTACACTTAATTTTTTTTCTTTAGTCATTTTTGTTCTTTAACTTCCTGGTTGATTTGAATATGCAAGTCCTTTGGTCACCAACAGACACCGTGTGCACTTGCAGACAGAAGATCCCCAAGTTGTGATCCATCTTCATGCTCGAGGTCATCATCACCATCAAGATCCCCCCGCCCCAACTTTACTAAGGACTTCCTCCAGGCCAGGTGTGTGGCAGGTGAACCCCAACCAATTAGGCTACCTCTAACTCCTACAACATCCTTACAAGATAGGTGTTGGCTTCTCCATTTTGCAGATGAACACACTGGACTTAAATGTGCTCATATGAAGTGACTTGCCCAGGGTTACACATCTGAATTGAACCATTGCATCTCCGTGGGATGTGATTGAAGACGATGCCGTGTGCTCACAGTGGCCGTGCTTGGTTTGGGAGCACCGTCATTCCTCCCACCCACCTCCTGACTTCAGATCACAGTCTTTAATTGTTATCTGGGGCCCCATCGTTCCCTCGGTCTCGGGCCCTGTGGTTGCCTTAGCTCCAGATGTGCTGGGTGACGGGCATGACCAATCAGAGCTCATAAGACCCCATGAGACTTCAGCGGAGGCTTCTGGAAGGAACACAAAGACCTTTTTGCCTGAAGACTTCAAGGTGGGAGGGAATAGCGTCTGGAGCTGCTGCCCTGGTCTTGCCGCCACTGCAGCCTAACTAGGCCGAACGCCTCCAGGAGAAGGCAGGGCTCAGGAGAAGGCCGGGCTGAGCGGTGGAGGGGAACAGAGCCCCGAATGCCAGGCTGAGAGGTGGACGGCAGTGGATTCCCACCCTGCCCCTCTCCCTTGGCTTTAGGGCAGTTGGGCTTAGCTTCCTTGCCACCTGCCACAGGAAAATCCCAGCGTATCCAGTCTCAAACCTGGTTTTCTTTCGTGCCCTGTATTAGTTTCCTGTAGCTGCTCAAGCAAATTACCACAAACTCAGTGACTTGAACCAA
The DNA here is from genome assembly GCF_000147115.1 of Myotis lucifugus. Taxonomy (NCBI): domain Eukaryota; kingdom Metazoa; phylum Chordata; class Mammalia; order Chiroptera; family Vespertilionidae; genus Myotis; species Myotis lucifugus. The sequence continues at coordinate 15,147 of NW_005873904.1, read as the reverse complement.
CACAAATGTATTACCTTACAGCTCTGAAGGCCAGCAAGGTGTGGGCATGGTCGCATTCTGCTGGAGGCTCTAGGGCAGTGGTTCTCAACCTTCCTAATGCCGCCACCCTTTAATACAGTTCCTCATGTTGTGGTGACCCCCAATTTCATTGTTACAAATTGAACATAATTAAAGCATAGTGATTAATCACAAAAACAATATGTAATTATATATGTGTTTTCCGATGGTCTTAGGCGACCCCTGTGAAAGGGTCGTTCGACCCCCAAAGGGGTCGCGACCCACAGGTTGAGAACCGCTGCTCTAGGGGGAGGGGGCACATCATTTTTTTGCTTTTTTCAATATCTGGAGGCCACCTGCATGTCTTAGCATATGGCCCTTTTGCCATTGTTGAAGCCAGCAGCAGAGACTCTCTCTCTCTCTCTCTCTCTCTCTCTCTCTCTCTCTATTCCTCTGCTTCACTGTCACATCTCCTCTGACTCTCACCCTCCTCCCTCCCTCTTATAAAAACCCTTGTGATCACCTGGGGCTCATCTGGCTAATACAGGATACTCTCCCTATATTAATTTAATCACTTCTACAAAGTCCCTTTCATCATGTGAATGTGAGGTGACACCGTGACAGACACGGGACATGAGGCTGCGGATGTCCTTGGAAGGGCCTGATTCCACCTGCCACGGCCCCCGTCCAGCTTCTCCCTGGGCCGTTGCTGCTGGAGTCTCTCGGGACTAGGGCTGCCCCGCAGGCCTTGAAGCCCAGCGTCCTGTCTCTCACAGTAGCTGAGAAGAGGCTCTTCTTGCCACAGCCACTGAGACACCTGCCCAGGCACTGATCCTGAGTAGCTGGCGGTCCCTCTCCGGCCCTCAGCCTCTCTTCTGCACAAGAAGGACATGGACTTGGATGATCCCAAGGATGCTTCCGTTCTGACAGCCCCTTCACCTGCAGGCAGACAGGGGAGGGCCAGCCCGCCCGTCTGTCAGTGGCGAGAACAGCAGTTCCCAGAGAGAAGGCATTTGCCCAGGACCCTGGAGCAGGAACGATAAAGGAGTCCCTCGGCTTACACATGCTAATTAAATCAGCACACATTTAATTTGGATGTAATTTTTAAAACATGACCCATAAAAATCTCCACAAGAACTGCTCTGTGGGGCCTTTTGGAGGAAGGCTGCCCATGGGGGTAGTGAAAAGCCCCATTTTGCACTTTAATCAACAGCCGCCAGGAGCAGACGTGCAGGGCCTGAGGGGAAATGGGGAAGCATTTATGCAAAGGTCGCATCCAAGGTGACCCAGCCCCTCCCTCACCCAGGAGGACTCCCCGTGGATCCTTCAAACTCAGTCCCTCCTCTGTTGCCTCCCTCTCTCTCAGCTTCACTTAGCCGCTATGCTCCCACCCTGGCCTGCATGTGCACTGAGCCCCGGCCACACAACTGCTCACAGGCCTCCACGGCTCAGGTGGATGAGAGAGAGCGGCCATGAGGGAAGGTCCTGGGGTGGGGGACCCCAAGGACATGACACCTCAACCCACCCACCCTCACCCTGAGAGGCCTGCCACGCTGGTACCAAAAGACTCAATTACCCTCTTTCTACCTATGAGTCTTTCCCAGCTTATTTTTATGCATAAGTATCCACTTTCAATTTTCTTGGAGAAATTTTAAAGATACAGGAAAAATATACAGCCAGCATCCATTGTATGCTTTTTTACCCACCACCCAGAATTGACAACTTGTTAATGTTATTTATATGTGTGTGTGTATACATATACATATACATATACATATACATATACATATACATATACATGACATTACAGTCGGATTCAAAGTCCTTTTCCCCATTCCCAATTCCTGCCCCAGCGACCACTACCAAGAATTGGATGCACATCTTTCCTGTTCACTTATAACTTCTGTGTAGACACTGGAGTCCACGGTGATGTGTTGTATTTCTGGACGTGCGTTGGTTTGCACGAGGGGTACGATGTCCCACATACCATCCCACTTTCGCATTCAATGTGATGAGCTGAGGTTTATTCGCTGCTGCATGCTCCGCCTCATTTCTACTAATTGCTTTCAATCTCATTAGATCAGCGGTTCTCAACCTGTGGGTCGCCAACCTGTGGGCCGCGACCCTTTCACAGGGGTCGCCTAAGACCATCGGAAAACACATATATAATTACATACTGTTTTTGTGATTAATCACTATGCTTTCATTATGTTCAATTTGTAACAATGAAAATACATCCTGCATATCAGATATTTACATGACGCTCCATAACAGTAGCAACATTACAGTTATGAAGTAGCAACGAAAATAATTTTATGGTTGGGGGTCACCACAACATGAGGAACTGTATTAAAGAATCGGGGCATTAGGAAGGTTGAGAACCACTGCATTAGATGAATATACTCCGCGGTGCTCACTCCCACATTTCAGGGTCTCCGGCTGTGTCATTGCAGGCGGCGCTGTGGTGACATCCTTGCACACACGTGAGGCCGTCCCGCGGGTGGACACCTCGGCGTGGGCTCGCCGGGTCTCGGTCAGGCCGCATCTTCAGTCCTGCTGGACCTGGCACTCGGCTCTCCAAAGGGGTTGTGGCACTGCTCTCCATCACCAGCAACATCCCATCACGGCCATTTCCAGTGAGGAAACCGAGGCCCGCACCAGGGAATGGACTTGCCCAAATCCCCACAGACAATCAGTGCTGAAGCCCAAATTAGGGTTTGGGTTCTGAACACACACCCCAGGCCTCTGGTGACCACGCTGAGGAATGTACTCCGGGGAGCCCCTCGCTTAGCTCAGCCAGGGGCAGACTCTAGTGACAAATCGCCCCTTGACCTCTTTCTGCCCAGTCTTGTCCCAACCTTGGCAAACACTCCCATTGGTTCCTATTTTGCTTGGGGGACGGGGACCCTCCATAATAAAAGTTACTGCTAATAACGAGTGTCTGTGTCATGGAAATTTTGCATACGTTTTCCAAAATAAAAGTGAAAGCCTGTTTCCCCTTACGAAGAGGGTTTATGTTCTGCTGCACATGTCACCCTGGGAAGGAAACTGATGTACCTTGACTATTTTAGGGGCCTCCTGGAGCACTGGGATGCTGTCAGCGGGAGCAGGCAGGAACGAGAGGGATAAAACTCAGACAGAGCTGGAGCCTGCGATATTCAAATACACGTTTTATTTGAAATTGGATTTTTGTGGCACCAGCTGCAGCAGCCACACTGGGAGTGTGAAGGTCACTGCTTCAGCTCTGTAGGACACACCGGGCCCAGGTGCCAGGAAATGTAGCTTCCAAGGCCTGGTACTCCCTGGATTCTTCTGGAGATGGCCTCTATCCTCTCACACCGCCAGCCACAGGTCAAGGGTCAGTGTCCACACAAAGAGACCCTCCTGAGGGTGAGCTGATTCCGCCCGAGAGGCTAGTAGGGGAAGGTCAGCTGGAAGCCAGGGGCTGAGGAGGAACCTGGCGAGCAGGGGCTCCATGTCAGGGAACTGCCATCAGAGGTCCCCAAGAAACCCACCTAAGTGTCCCATGAGAGAAAGGACCAGCATTTGGAAAGGCCCAGCCCCAGGTGGGGCCCCTGCAGCCTGACTATTACAGAGTACCACATTCTAGGGGCTTACACAGAAGAAAGGTGCTATCTCACAGTGTTGGGGGACAGACGTCTGGGATCGAGGTGTCCGCAGGGCCATGCTCCCTCTGAATCCCGCAGAGGAATCCTTCTTTGTCTCTCCCGAGCCTCTGCTGCTTTGAAGGAAATCGTTGACATTCCTTGGCTTGCAGATACTTCACCCCTACCTCCGCCTCCATCTTTACAAGGCATTCTCCCCAGGTGCAAATTTCCTCTTTTCATAAGGACACCAGTCCACATTGGAGTAAGGCCCACCCTAATCACCTCATCTTAACTTGCTCAAGCCCTATTTCAATAAAAAGATCACCCCTTCACAGGTACTGGGGGTAGGACTTCAGCATCTTTTGGGGGACACAATTCAACCACAGCCTACTCTTATGGGTGCTTTGGATCTTGTCCCTCCAGCACGGTTTGGATTTTTTTCTTTTCTCTGGGCTTCAACTCTACCTATTAAGACTCTCCCATGGGCTCCTGACCTTTAAATGTCTCTCAGTCAGTGACCAGCTGGGCCAGCCCAGCGCTTGTAAGAGGATGTGTTGGGACCATTTGGTGGAACTCACACTGATGAAGGCTTACTTTCTCAAGAGCCTTCAATGCAGATGTCCACAACCAAGGATTCACACATGCTGTGCACCCCCTTCATCTGGCCAACTCCTGCTCACCCCCTGGTCTCATCTTAAATGTCCTTCAGGGAAACCTTTCTCAACTGACCAAGTGACCAGACTAAGCTGGGTTCCCCTACACTTCTTTTTAGTATTTATCACATTTGTAATTAAATACATGTAGGTACAATCATGTGTTTAACTATATGACTTCCTTGTTAGACTATGAGACTGGTCAAGGCAGAGACCATACCTGTCTTATTCACCACTCCGTTTTTAATAAATAAACAGATGGTCTTCTGATATCTGCTTAAATCAGTGGTTCTCAACCTTCTGGCCTTTTAAATACAGTTCCTCATGTTGTGACCCAACCATAAAATTATTTTCGTTGCTACTTCATAACTGTAATGTTGCTACTGTTATGAATCGTAATGTAAATATCTGATATGCAGGATGGTCTTAGGCGACCCCTGTGAAAGGGTCGTTGGACCGCCAAAGGGGTCGCGACCCACAGGTTGAGAACCGCTGGCTTAAATCCTTCAAGGAATGCAGAGCTCACTACCTTATGAAAAAGCCCCTCCTTCTGTGCTAGACTCTGACTGAGGAGAAAGTGACCCAATTCCATTTTTCTAAGCTGCCCTAGTTGGTGGCATAGCCCCATCCTTTGATCTGCATGCGCGAGGTAGCACCAGGCACTACCAGGAGCCCCCATGTGGCCAGGAGAATGATCTACAAGACACGCCCAATCTTCTCCAAGCTCCTTGACCTTCTGGAAGGTCTTCACCTTCTGTTTTTACATGCAACCCCAACCCAACTCATCTGCAAAGACAATGCATCAGTGCAAAGATAATAGAGCACAATTTAGGATGAAAGGGAAACATTCATTTTCAGGGAAATGCAAATGAAAAGAAAAGTGTGTTCCTATGTCTTAACCTCCAAATTTTAAAAGATTGATAATATCTCGTGCTGGCAGGGGTGTGGGGAAAGGGGCACTCACAAACCCTGCTGGTGGAACTGTAAATTATTTCAACCATTTTAGAGAGTAATCTAGCAGGATTTATTAAAGTTAAAGATATGGTGTTCCTTTGACCCAAGAGCAATGCTGCTTCTGGGAATCTCTCCAAGTAAAATAAAGCCACCAGTCCAAAAGATGTATGAGCCAAGATGTTTATTATAGGATTGTTTATAATAGAAAAATGAGCCCTGGCCAGTGTGGCTCAGTTGGTTGAGCATTTTCCCATGCACCAAACGTTCACTGGTTCGATTCCTGGTCAGGGCACATACCTAGGTTGTGTGTTCAATCCCTAGTCAGGGTGTGTGTGGGAGGCAACCAATTGATGTATCTCTCTCTCTCTCTCTCTCTCTCTCTCTCTCTCTCTCCCTCTAAAAAATCAATAAAAACATATTTTTAAACAGGAAAGAAAAACAAACTTGGAGAGGAGACCTCATAGTCTATGGAATACTACACAGCTATTACAAAGAATGAAATTGATCTATAGGTATTGACTTGCAAAGAGATGCAAAAAATATTGAGTGGGGGAAAATAATATAGGGAATAATGCATATAGTATGTTTCTATTTTGTAAAAAAGAAGAAAACCAGCAATAATAAATGGAGCCACATAGGTCTGGCCAACTCTGGCAGCAGGAGTGAGGCTGGGGCCTCAGCATGTCAACACCACCATCACTGGCTTTGGGGTGGATGACAATGACTGGCCACAGAGATCCCACCAGCCACTGGCTGCTACCTGTGGGTAGGCCTCAGCCCTCTCAGCCTCCAGTCAAGGCAGATCCCAGGTTGACTGAAATCAAAGCTCACTTCCTCACAAGAACCCCCAAAAAGGCATGGAGGTCTCTTCACAGGACAGGCTGTGTTCTTATTGTCTAGGCTGAGGGGTTCAGCATCCCCAAGGCCGTTCCAGATCCCATGGGCATGGTCCCTGGGCAGCATCTTGGATGAGAGCTGGCTGCAGCCCGAGAGGAGTGGTTCTCTCTCACAATACTATCACAGTCAGTCATACACACGCGCACACACACACACACACACACACACACACCAAAAAACACACATCAATACTGTGAAAACCCCAAGTGAACCAGTCATTGGTCATAGGCAGCTAAAATGAAGTAAATTGACAGGATTTCTTTAGCAAACTGTGTGTGCACAAGCCAGGGGCCAGGAAGAAGCTCTTGGAAGCTTCAAGAATAAACATGCATATGCAATTTCCAGTCTAATGAAGTGTAACTCATAATTCATGTCTTTGTGAAAGGGAATGTGACAGGCACTTCCAGGCCCTCCACCCAGCCAGGGGCCTTTGCCACAACTCATGTAAAGATTTCCCACCACCTGTGCTCCCCCTGACAAAGCCCATTGGCTCCTGGCTCTTCCTGGCCAATCCGCATCTGCACACAACTGCAGAAACCAGCGAGTGTCTTTGAAGTCTGAATTCCAGTCACCCTAGCCTTCCAGCATTTAAAATTCATCAGTAAATCTCACAATAAAAAAAATACGAATGTACTAAAGGGACATCCTCACTGTTCGTACTTGTTGCCTCTGGGGAACAAGATTGGGGGAGAAGGGGCTTTATTCTATATTCTGCATATTTCCATGTCAGTCGAATATAATGAGCATGTGTTCTGTGATTTTAAAATTACAGAAAAACTAGATGTTCTCTCCATACAATGATTTGGTTTGTTTTTGTTTTACTCTATTGTCAAATTTAGAGGGTTGCAAACAATGAAAACAGGAAGGGAACATAAAAGCTCATCTGGCCTCATTCCCTCACCGTTTAAGAGCCCAGATGGGAGAGTGGGGAGAAGGCATTCTGACCGGCTTCAAAGCAAAGCGAGGGCCCTGGCCTCCTGATGCCCAGACGTGAACTGCAGACCCCAGCCCTTCTCTCAGCAACAGCCCCTCCACTCTCAGGGGATGGGGAAGGACCAGTCCCAATATGTCATCCCTCAGCTCAGTGATGATTCAGAACTTGATCTGCATCTCAGCCACCCATGGCTTCCACTGCCACCCAGCACTCCTGCTATGATCTAGACCAGGGGTCCTCAAACTACAGCCCGCAGGCCACATGCAAATACAAATATTGTATTTGTTCCCGTTTTGTTTTTTTACTTCAAAATAAGATATGTGCAGTGTGCATAGGAATTTGTTCATAGTTTTTTTTTTTTAACTATAGTCCGGCCCTCCAACGGTCTGAGGGACAGTGAACTGGCCCCCTGTTTAAAAAGTTTGAGGACCCCTGATCTAGACACACCCTGTCTTCTCGAGGACAGGGGTGATCATTACAGTAAGCTGGTCATTGTCCCTCATCAGCGCTTCCCCAAGATACAGACAAGATGTGGACTAGGAGAGGTGTCACCTCCTGGGGACCATTGCAGCTGGGCCTGCAGAGTGGCAGCCCCACGGTGACGTGGCTTGTGCTGTCAGCCTCAGCCTCCCTCCTCCTTGCTTTGCACCCAGCATTTCAGAAATAGGGCATGACTAATAGAATTGACACCCGTCCTATGGTCCTGTCACAGAGCTTCTCAACTGGGATTTAAAGAGGAATATAGGCGTCTGAAATCTTTCCTGTACAAAGTCAAGAACCCACACGTTCCAGACCATGCTGGGGCACACTTGCCTCAGTCCCAGTCCCTTTCCGGTGACAAGAAGACCCCTGGTCTGCCTTGGGTGTGGAAGTGGGAGATGGTTCTTGGCAGGGGCACACCATGCATTGATTCAGCTGAGACAAACCAACAGTCGATTCCAGTTGTGAGCAGCTGATCCTGCAAAAGGATGGAAGGCAAGAGAGGGTCAAGTTGCTTGACATTGCCCTGCTGATGTTGAACTGGCCACATTCCAAAAGCCAGGCCACTCTGACCAGACGTTCCCACTCCTCTAGGCTTCCAGAATGGCTCCTCCCTGGTAAACCTTTAGTCCAAGTTCATGGTGAATTGAAACTTGGCCACAGTTGACTTTTCAGCACCTAGGACAGCATCTAGCATGTAGGTGCTGCTCCATGCTGTTTGTAGACATATGGAGCTATGGAGTGGAGGGTACTTTAGCACCCTTCAATCTTTGGCATCCTAGCTGCATGCAGAAGGCCAGCAAACCTACCCAGACCCCTGAAACTAGGATCAGGAATTGGGGAAGGGGGTTCCTTTAAAACCACTTTAGCCTAGACACTCATTTAGACCAGGGCACTGTGTAATCAGAGCAGGCTCAGGACACTACCAGTCAATTCCGTCCAGACAAGCTGTCTTCTTGGTACATATCAGTGTGGAGTGAATATAGACAGACTTGTGCTATGCTGTCCCCGCTACCGGCAGACACAGGTGGGAAGGAAAATTTAAAATCAACACATCTCCATAATATATTTATCTACTTCACTATTGTCTTAATGACAAAAACAATGTATGCTAAAATAAAACAATAATGAACTACAGGAAGAAAAAGTGAATATCCCTCCCAACCCCAGTACCACCTCTACAGCCACCAGCACCAACTCTCAGGGTGATTGTCAGCAACCTGGTGTGTATGCCTTTATATCTTTCCCTACACTCATGAACATAGGGACACACATAGACATGCAAACACATGTATGTTTCAGTTTCCCTCTAAAAATGTAAGCATCTGCCTAGTAAGCTAAAAAAATTAATATATTTCTAGATCAAAATGCATCAACCTGAGTTGTTCTTTTTTAACAATTGCATATTATTCCATATGGATGACCCATATGTTATTAAAACATTAGCCTATTCATAGGTGTTTTAGTCAGAGTTCTCTGAAGAAACAGAGACAGCAGAACGTGTATACAGAGAGAGAGAGAAATGTATTTTAAGGATGGGGAATGGGCTCTTACAGTTGTGGAGGCTGGCAAGTGGCAAGTTCAAAGTCTGGCAGGTTAGGTGGGCGAGCTGGAGACTCCGGGAGGAGTTGCAGTTTGAGTCTGAAAGTGGTCT
>NW_005873904.1:2198-5402 GCF_000147115.1 Myotis lucifugus | reverse complement strand
CCCTTGAGTGTGGCTCTTCCTAAGCCTTAGGAGTACCCTAATTAAGTTAATAACAATGTACCTACCGATATAGTTTAAGTTTTAAAAATTTGGCTCTCAAAAGAAATTTCAATTGTTGTACTGTTGATATTTGGCTCTGTCGACTAATGAGTTTGCCGACCACTGACCTAGTAGATCATCAATGTTCAATAAAGACAGATATTATCTCTAGTATCATTCTCAGAAAGAGGCCTGGACCCCAATTGCACCGAGTCAGGAGCATTCCCACAGCACGTGGACACAGCAGGTGCATGAACTATTTACAAACCTCGGCGTCACTCCCAAGCTGGGGAGGCTCCTTAATTAAGAAGCAGCCTGTCCCACCACCTGGCGGTGCGCTTCCATTTCCTGGCCTGAGCTGAGTGTTGCCACAGTTGGCACTTTGCAGGGGAGATCTGAGAAACATTAGCACTCTCTGAAACCCACGCTCCAGACCCACTGGGGAGCCCACCTCTCCATCTGTGAGCCCCAAATTGAGCCTGCACCAAACAGCCCTGGTGCAGGAGTAATTGAGAGATGCATTTAGAATGTGCTTTCGATGACTGAGGCGAAGGCTGCTGAGCTCCATGCTGGGCGTGCGTGTTCCCAGCGAGCTCCTCTCGGTCAGGGCCCTGGGCCATTTCCGGGCAGCAGGATAGAGTTTCCATGGCAGGGTCATCGGTGGCCACTCTGACCCTGCTCTCCCCATGGCTGGATTCGCCCCAGGGACACAAGATGCTGAAAAGCCACAACCATCTGTTCCTACCGACTGCTGTCAAGCCACCTAGGGATGGAGGATGGTGTATGTGGAGTGAAAGCTGGGACACCAAGCAGGACACACCATCCCATTGTCCCCCACTGCCCCTCCACACACAGTGTGACCAGGGTTACACATGAGAACTGGGGTCATTTGCTTCAAAATGGGAATTTCTGGAACCAGCACCAATTTCTCCTCCAGCTTCTGAGATGGAGACATTGGAGGTGAGATGTGAAGCTGGCTGATTTGCCCGGCCAGCCTGGCTCAGTGGTTGAGCATCGACCTATGGACCAGCAGGTCATGGTTCGATTCCAGGGTTCAGCGCACATGCTCTGGTTGCAGGCTCCATGCCCAGTGTGGGGCGTGTAGGAGGCAGTCTCAATGATTCTCTCACTGATGTTTTTGTCTCTCTCTCCCTGTTCCTTTCTGTCTGAAATCAATAAAAATATATTCTTTTTAAAAATAAAAGAAAGTTGGCTGATTCGGACAAAAGTGATTTACCGCTCACCCATCCTTGCCCTACTCTATGTAAAAGGACACACATGGAAAGAAGAGAGGAGCGTTGATGGAAAAGAAGTGAATCTGACAGTGCAGCTAAGTCATCTGTGGCCCCACCCCCAAAGCAGAAAGAGAGAAGGAAAAGACACAGGCAAGTTCCCCTCAAAGGCAAGGAGAGGGCAGCATTGGAGAAGAGGGAGACTCGTGTGCTGTTTGCTGGCTAAAGTTTTGAGGTTGGAACCCATGGATGTCTCCTGCACCAGGGGGACATGGAAAGAGACCCGGGAGGGAGCGGGTGCTCAGGGTGCAGAAGATAAGCCCAACCATCCAGGGTCCCCAAGTCAGGGCCTCAGAGAGTGGCTGATGGTGAGAGACTCAGGGGATCAGAGTACTGAGGAGAAGGGCAAGCAATGGAGAGCACTGGGCACAGAGCCCAAGGCTGGCCTGGCACCACAGCTATGGCCAGCCACAAAGCAGGCACAACAGGAGAACACCCCCCCCACCCCCGTACTGTACTGCCAATCACATCAGCAGGCCTTGGAGCCCAAGCAGAGAAGGAAGGCTGGGAGTGGGGTGTGATTGAGCCAGCAATCCCAAGTATACCCCCAAATCCATGAGAGACTGAGAAAACACGGACTAGAAGAAATAGTCACAGGCACTTCATCAGCTGAGCTCTTGGAGTCAGAAAATAAATTCAGTTCTAAAAATCAAAACCATCACATTTTCTCCAACCAGCTCTGTGACCATTACAATTCCATATCCATTACACAGACTGACACCAATGATAGGGCCTGGCTCCTGTGGTAGCTTTTCTCTGGGGAACACCGACAGCAGCTCTTGGCCTAGGGCCAGGCAAGGCAGGGCCTAGTTTACTTGTCGGGTGAAGATGGGACCATGAGGCCAGGAATTTCTGTGCCGGAGCTGGGAGTGCTGCCTGTAGGGATCTTAGCTCATATCATCTCTGGTCATGCAAGCGTGTGTTTCCCCCCTAACCCTTCTGTGGCAGCTTGTTCTGGGTTCCCCGGAAGCAGATCCTGAGATAAAGGTTTGAGAACAGGTGGTCTTTGGGGAGGTGATGTGGGAAAGTGAGCAGGTAGTGGGGGGGGAAGGGAAGGGAAGGGAAGGGAAGGGAAGGGAAGGGAAGGGAAGGGAAGGAAAGGGAAGGGAAGGGAAGGGAGCCAATGTCAGGTGCTTTCAGGACCGGTTACCACCATGGGCAAGTGGTCTGGAGCATCCCTATCACCACCACCGGCAAGGAGATGGGGCCCTTTATTCATTCGTTTCTTCTTGTTGTGGGCAAGGGCTGCTTCTGGTGGCATTAACTTCCAGGCACAGCAGCCTGGCCTGCACCTGGACAGAGTGGAACACGGTGGGTACCTCAGAGCGATGCTACTTGTGCAGAAATGGTGAGCTCTGAGGGGGCACAAGCAGGACACGCGTCTGCTATACTAGGCATGTTTGTGTCTTGTCACATCAGATGTGACAAGCCTTGTCTAATCTCCTAAACCATGAACCAAATAGAATGATCTTCCTAAACAGTCTGTGTCAACATGATAGTCTTAAAATTGGGATGGATTATCTATGCCATTTAGTCTGACATCCCACCCAATACAGGAAGTCCTGCTGAGCCGTCATTCCAAGCAAAACTCATCCTGCACTTGAATGATCCCAAGAGAGCAAGACCACTCCCCCCTCAGCCCACCTCTCTTGCTGAAGAAAATTCAGTCTGTAGACACTGTGTCTTCATCTGAGTTCAAAGCGTCTCCCCCTGTAACTTAACGCATTAGCCAAGGCCCTGTCTTCCGGAGCCCCGCAGGAGAAACCCAAACCAGGCCACACACGGTGCCCTCTGTTGTGGGCAGAATAATAAGCCCTAACGATGTCCACAACCCAGTCCCCAGAACGTGTGAATGCCCAGAGTCATCACAAGG
>NW_005873904.1:0-2098 GCF_000147115.1 Myotis lucifugus | reverse complement strand
AGGGAGCAGAGAGTCAGCGATGTGGAGGGGAAGCAGAGGCAGGGGCTAAGATTGCTGCTTTGCAGACGGAAGAGGCCTGGAAGCCAACGGGAGAAGCTGGAAAAGACATGGAACAGATTCTCCCCCACAGCGTCCGGAAGTAACATAGCTCTGCTGACCCCTCGATTTTAGCCCAGTGAGACTTCTGACCTCTAGAACTGTAAGATAGGCTAGAAGCCACTAGACATGTGGTCATTTGTCACAGCAGCCAGAAGTAATTAATATGCCATCTTCAGTGCAGCCCCTGATGTAAGGGAGGCCAATGACGATGACGCTCACCCCCAAACACTTTTTCAACCACCTCTCACAGGACACGATTTCTAGGCTTAGACCATCCTCGTCGTCCTGCTCTGAAAACTCTCTAGTGCCCCGTGCCTAGCGCACCTCCTCACGTGATCATCCACAGCAATGGAGGTATGATTCCGTGTCAGATCAGCTCAAGCCCAGAGAAGACTGGGATCATGGCCTCCCTTGATCCGAATAACCTGTCTCTCCACTACATTCAAATTTTGACAGCATTGTCATGCCAACAACCAAACCCCGAGTCTTCTTCATGGGAAATGTGTGAAGCCCATTCTTCCTCATCCTGTATATACACAGTTAAGTTTTAAGGCCCAAGTGTAAGAGTTTACATCTCTTCTGCTCACCCCTTAAACTTTTACTTTTCTTCCTTAATTTCAACCCACTTTTCCAACCCATCTAAGTCATCTTGGGATCTGAGTTCTAGTGACAAGGAACCAAAACCAACTCCCCTGTGAGAGCCCCATTACCTGCTATATCCTTAGGGTCTCCCGCACCTGCTATGGCACACAGCTGTCCCTTTCCTTGATACCCCCAAAGACAAGCACGGGTCCTTTACATTTCAAGAGTTTTGCTAATGATCACTGAGGGAGTAATAGAGCAATAAATATGAGCAAATTAAAATGGTCCCAGAATCCCACAAAGTCCACAGAGTCTTGTCCCCTTGTCCACAGTTAACACCCTCTCTGAGGTGACCACTAGATGCTCCATGGGATATCTCCTTGGCTTTAATTCCTGAAGATGGGTTTAGTAGCCCTCGTCCACCTCTGATCCTCCTATTGACACATTTCCCATAATGGTGAGTCCCCCTCCCCTAAATGATGGTGCCACCTTGCAGAACATCATCAGGTGCTCCCTTACCTCTGATAGGCAGTTCACACTTGAGGTCCCCAGACTGTGAGAACCTGAGGTTACTACAGCTCTGTGGAGCACAGAACTAACCCTCTCTGAAAATTCCTTCATGGCACCCATCCATGTTCCCAGCCAATTAGCAGACATTTAGTATTACCCAATTTTTAGTTGTGATTGCCCTCGAGTCATTAATAAAAATGCTAAATAGAACAGAACCAAGGGCAGAGGGCTGGAGGGCACCTCTGCAGACATTTTTCTGGCTCCACCCCAGTTCTGTCTTGACCATTCATCCCAGGATGAGCTCATCTTTCCCATTTACAGCTAGACAGAGACCTGGACAAAGAATTCAAAACCAAATCTGGCATCCAGAATGTATACAGGCTCTACAACTCAACAACAAAAAGATAATTCAATTTTTTAAATGGGCTAAGGATTTGTATAGATAGTTCTATAACAAAGACAAACAAATGGCCAATAAGCACATAAAAAGATGTTCAGCGTCACTCAGCATCAGGGAAAAGCACATCAAACCACAATGAGACACCACTTTACACTCAGTAGGATGGCTGTAATCAGGAGGGGGAAAAGGAAATAGTTAGAGTGGGCCAACACGTGGATAAATTTGAACCACTGCTAGTGGGAATGAAAATGGTACAGCCACTGTGGAAAATAGTGTCATGGGTCCTTAAAAAGTTAAACATCGAATTACCATGTGATTTAGCAATATGGCTCCTAGGTATATACCCAAAAGAACTGAAATGGTGAAAACTGATACTAAAAGAATACCTATATTCACATGTTCATGGCGGCACTATTCACAGCAGCCAAAAGGTAGAAACAGCTCAAATGTTTATCTATGGGAGGAGGGATAAAACAAATTGTGGTATGCACATACAATGGAATAGTA
>NW_005873903.1:0-19043 GCF_000147115.1 Myotis lucifugus | reverse complement strand
TGGTCACCCCAAATAGACGGTCAGCTCCTGAGCCTACACCTGGTCACACCCAAATAGACGGTCAGCTCCTGAGCCTACACCTGGTCACCCCAAATAGACACTCAGCTCCTGAGCCTACACCTGGTCACCCCAAATAGATGGTCAGCTCCTGAGCCTACACCTGGTCACCCCAAATAGACGGTCAGCTCCTGAGCCTACACCTGGTCACCCCAAATAGACGGATAGCTCCTGAGCCTACACCTGGTCACCCCAAATAGACGGTCAGCTCCTGAGCCTACACCTGGTCACCCCAAATAGATGGTCAGCTCCTGAGCCTACACCTGGTCACCCCAAATAGATGGTCAGCTCCTGAGCCTACACCTGGTCACCCCAAATAGACGGTCAGCTCCTGAGCCTACACCTGGTCACCCCAAATAGACGGTCAGCTCCTGAGCCTACACCTGGTCACCCCAAATAGACGGTCAGCTCCTGAGCCTACACCTGGTCACCCCAAATAGACGGTCAGCTCCTGAGCCTACACCTGGTCACCCCAAATAGACACTCAGCTCCTGAGCCTACACCTGGTCACCCCAAATAGACAGATAGCTCCTGAGCCTACACCTGCACCCCAAATAGACGGATAGCTCCTGAGCCTACACCTGGTCACCCCAAATAGACGGTCAGCTCCTGAAGACGGGCACCCGGCCCGGCCGGCGTGGCTCAGTGACTGACCTATGAACCTAGTGCAGTGATGGCGAACCTTTTGAGCTCGGCGTGTCAGCATTTTGAAAAACCCTAACTTAACTCTGGTGCCGTGTCACATATAGAAATTTTTTGATATTTGCAACCATAGTAAAACAAAGACTTATATTTTTCATATTTATTTTATATATTGAAATGCCATTTAACACAGAAAAATCAACCAAAAAAATGAGTTCACGTGTCACCTCTGACGTGTGTCATAGGTTCGCCATCACTGACCTAGGAGGTCACGGTTCAATCCCCGGTCAGGGCACATGGCCGGGTTGCGGGCTCCGTGCAGGAGGCAGCCAATCAATGATTCTCTCTCATCATTGATGTTTCTCTCTCTCTCTCTCTCTCTCTCTCTCTCTCTCTCTCTCTCCCTCCCTCCCTCCCTCTCTGAAATCAATAAAACAATTTTTTTTTTATTAAAAAAGAATGGGCGCCCTAACCAGTTTGGCTCAGTGGATAGAGCGTCAGCCTGCGGACTGTAGGGCCCCAGGTTCGATTCCGGTCAAGGGCATGTACCTTGGTTGTGGGCACATCCCCAGCAGGGGGTGTGCAGGAGGCAGCTGATCGATGTTTCTAACTCTCTATCCCTCTCCCTTCCTCTCTGTAAAAAATCAACAAAATATTTTTTAAAAAAAAAGAATGGGCACCTGGCCTGACGTGTCCCTGTAACCCCCTAATCCCAGCCAGGCCCAGGGACACATCATAGTCATTGAAGGCGAACATCAAGTCACCTCAGGAGTCAGGGCCACAGTCTGTGTGCCATCTATACACCCTATGCCTCGGGGGCCTTTGGTGGGCAGAGCCTCAGGCCTCCGAGACTGCGCTAACCAGGCACCCCTGTTTCGGGGCGGGAGGGGGGGCAGGGCCTGCCCAGCCCCAAAGCTCCCCAGGAAGAGGCTCGTCTGGCCCCGTCAGTACACTCCGTTCCCAGCCCGCCCGGCCACTGCACTGTCCCCCTGCCCCGCCCTGGAAGCCGGGCACCAGCCGCGGCATCTTCTTCCCTCTGTGGGCTCTCTTGGGCCCAGTCCCTTGGGCCAGCTCACCTGCCTTTGCCCTCAGAATTATAAGGACCTGACTTGGGGGCGGGGGCTCCTCAACTCCCCTGCAGACGGGGTGCAAACCTGACCTTGCCTCACAGCTTTATGCAAATCGCTGACACACGGTGCCCTCTGGTAGAATAGGGTGGCCTTAATCACCCTCCTATCTGTGCCCCAAATTCACAACTATTTTTGTAGAGCAGCCCTGGCCCAGGGGGTGGGGGAGAGGGTAGGAGGGGTGGGGAGCATCAGGAGATGCTCGGAGGAAGGGGGTCAGCCTGGGGTGGGGAAGTGGAGGAAGTGGGGCGGGCACTGGTGGGAAGGAAGCCAAGGGCAGGGGATGGAGGAAGGTCTCTGGGGAAGGCAAGGAGGGAGATGACAGATTAGTAAACCCAACTGTTTCCTCAGACAAATCAAAGTCCAGACACAAAAATGGTGGGTTTGTTAGTAAAAGCAGGAAACAGGGGACTCAGTCCCCTGTCCCCCTCCACCCTGGGGGTTCAGGATGCTCCTGCCCCCCAGCTCCCCCGCACAGCTTCTGGAAGGGGTAGGGCCGGCGGGGAGGAGGGCAGGGGGGCATGCCACACAGAACAGCCACTGCATCGAGGGCACATGCGGGTTAGAGGGCCGGGGTGGGGCCGGGCCCAGCAGGAGACGAGAGCACAGCCACGTGAGAAGGCATGCCGGCCAGGCCGGGGAGAGAGGGGGAAGCAGAGATGGAGGCAAAAGAGCTGAGGGGTACAGGAAGGAGACGCTTCCTTCCAGCAGAGGAGGGAAGAGGGCTCCACTAGGACAGATCCCTGTGGGCTGAGAAAGAAAAGGAAGGGACAGGAGACTCAGACCTTCCCCACCAGAGGGTGCCCCAGGCACTCCGCCCCCCCGGCGCTCCGCCCCCCACACACCACTCATCACAGACCCAGACACACCTGCTCACACACACCTCCCACTGACGGCAGCGGGGGACGTCTCGATGGGCTCATTTCCAACCAGCATCCTTTCCATCAGCAGGACCACGGCCAGGGCCCCAAGACACAGCAGACTCGGCACCCAACCCAGCCCATCCGCTCAGCCAGGCCACTCCACACAGACAGGCGGGCCTGAGCGAGGCTGAGGAGGCCCGAAGGAAGGAGCCACAGCTCTGCCCCAAAGCCAGGCCCAGCCAGGGAGCAGAGTGGGGAGCACAGAAGACACAGGAACCCAGCGCCCAGCAGCCCAGCCCCAGCTCCACTCCCCAGGAGCGGGGAGGGTGGCTAGAGGTGCTACAAGGGATGGGCTACCCGCTGGGTGGGCTCTCAACCCTCCCCACTGACCTCACCTTCCTCTGCTCGGCTGCCTGCACGTAGGCAGGCTGGTAGGACGTAAATCCAGGCCCTGGCCACAAATGCCCCCTCCCCCAGGGCCATGCCCCAGGAAGGCAGGCCAGGCAGAGTGGAGCCCCCTCTGGCATCACGCAGAGCCTTCCTCAGCTCCCTGCTGTGATCACAGAGTCCCCAACCTCCCGGAAGGGGGCTCACTGGGGGGAGAATCGGACTGAGTGAGGACACGTGTTTTGAACGGTGGGTGGGCTGACTGGGCTTTGGGGAGTCAGGAAGCCCCGTGACGGTGCAGGCAAAACTGAATCACTGAGCATTTTGTTTTTCTGGGAGATGCCATTTCTGTGTCATCAGGTCCTCAAGGGCTCCAGGAGCCAAGGGTGGGTCACTCGGAACTGACGGGGTGGGGTCAGAGTGAGGCCGGGGCGGGCGTCAGAGGGAGGTGTGCAGGCCGCTGCATGCTGACGGTTAGCCATCTGTCTGGGGTGGGGAGAAGCTAGAGAGAGAGACTGGTTGGAAAGACCCCCAGGAAGATGGCCCAGCAGCAGTTACAGCCCCACAGTGCGTCCTGGCATCTGGATTTGAAAAAGCTGAGGACAGAAATCCTGGGTCCTTCAGCCTCCACCGTTTTCTAAAACAATCCGCCCTCCCTCTCTGACTCCCAGCTGTCAAAGGCCTTTAACAGCTCCCATCACTCGCCCTCCTCCCAGGCTGACTCTGCGGCTCACACGAGACAACCGAAATGAAAGCCCTGGAATCTTCCACAGCCGGCTTTCTCTGGGCCTCAGTTTTCCCATCTGCTAACTGGGAGTAATCTCTGCCCGAAATCTAGACAGTCATAGAGTTTAAATGATATTCAAAAGTGAGAGCTATTTCGAGGAACCAGAGCCCCTGGCGTATGTACAAAGAACTATTATTATTTTTACAAGAAAACTTCCATCGGCCCGACCACAACTAATCCAAACCTCTCAACTGGTTCACCCTCTCCCCCGGGGAGGAATGTTCAAATGACAAGAAGAGAGTTAATAAAAGTAAATACAGAACTAGCGGAGCCGGGCTGAGGAACGCCCGGGAACCAGAAGAGGGGAACCCTGTCTCTTGGGGCCCTGTCCTCTGGCTCCAGTCTTCCCTGAGAAAGCCAGTCCCTGGGACAGATTCATCGGGGTTTACAAGGCTACTCGGGCCACCCCGGGGCAACGGCTCTGATCCCCGATCCCCGACAGCGATGCTGGCGCTGGGGAGCACAGCCCTCGGAGAGGAGACTTGAGCCGGGGGGAACCACACGGGGCTCTTTGCTTCGTAACCAGCTTACGCACCCGGTCTCTCCTCCTCCCAGACCCAACTCCTGAGGCATTCTGGGGTTTCCCGCAGTTGTTTTAGGACTAGTTCCTAAGGGGATGGGAATAGGGTCTCCAGCACTCCCCGGGGTTTGCTGTGGGAAGGGAACTGCATCTTTACAAAACACCCGGCCCTGGCAACACCGAGATGATCAGTTAGCGTTTTATAAGCTTCGTAAAGTTACAGGCCCCTTTACGGAGCACACAGGCTTTCGCTTGCATTACCCCTGTGACCTTCCACTGACCCCAGGAAACAGGCCACGCAGGTGTGTCGTCAGCCCGTTGGGTAACTGAGCTTTAGCCCAGGTCACATGGTCCATTTTAACTGAACTGAGACTGGAAGGGGGTCTGCAGGCCCTCACTCTCAGGTGGCTTCCCCAGGTGCCGGGGGTGCTGCAGGGGCTGACCCCGCCTTCCTGTCCCCGGGAAGCACTGTAAAGTGAGGTCCTGACAGGGACTCGGAGGCCGGCCCGGGGAGTGGCAGCAGCTAAACCTGGAGCAGCAGCTGGGGAACAGACTGGGAGGGTGGTGTTGGGACCACGAGTGGCTCCATTTGAACGTGGGACGGCTGGGCGTGACCAGATAAGACCTCTGCTTGGGGAGAGCTAGGGTGGCTATAGCCAGGGGCACCGGCTCAGGGGCGAGCAGAGGACAGGGCGACCATGAGTCTGTGGTTCGGGGAAACACAGACCTGAGAGGTAGGGCCTCCTGGGGAGGTGGGGGAGCCTCCCAGGTTGGGAGCCTAGTTATCCTGCTTCCCTCCCTGCCAGCCTGCCAGCCACACAGACCTGGGAGGCCGGGGAGGCCAGGCATCTGCCCCACGCAGCGTGGGCCCCGGGGGAGCAGACACGTCCACCGGAGGGTCGCCAGGCTGGAGCTCAATCACTCTGCCTTATTAATAGGCGATGACTAACCGCCTGCCACCGCAGAGCCCAGACCTGGCAGGCAAGAGGGAATCCCAGGGGATGGCGCAGCAGGCCCTGCAGGCACACACGCAAGGCGGCCTGCTCCTGCCCCCACACCACCTCCACGCAGAGCCCTCTCCAGGCTCAACACACGCGCAGTCACACGGCCCCGGCTCACACCGGCACTTACACATGGAGAGTCACCAGCAGAATCTCACAAACACAGCGTACAGTCTCCCACTGACACCCCTCCATGACACACCAACATTTACACACACTCGCACCCACACACCAACGCACACCAGCTGCATTTATCCAGACACCCACACCCACACTCACGGGGACTGAGTCCAACCCAAACAGAGGAGCTTGGTGACAACCACCCCAACGTTACCCCTGCTGGGCCTCCTCCTCTCGCCCCTCAACAGGGAAGGAAGCAGCCCCGGGCAGAGGCCATGCTGGACAGGCAGGGGACAGAGAGGGGGGAGAGATGGAGGGGAAGGAAGACAGTGTGAAACACAGTGTTAGTCAGAGCAGCAGAGCTGTGGGGGGACTGGACGCTGTCCCTGGTGGGGGAAAGACCATTCGTGCCATGCAGAATGTGGGGGAAGGCGGGACCAGGAACCCGCAAGGTTGAGAAGCGAGGGTAGGGATGTCACCTCTTCCCTGGCAGCCAGCGTGGGGCAGCCCCCAAACTGGTATGCACTGGTGACTTGAAGGAGCAATCTGGACCGGTCCCAGGCTGCTGGGCACCTCCCAGGCCACGTCTGCCCCCCTCGGGGAGCCTGCCCCGCTGGCTGCCACTGGAGGTCTCACCCCAGCCCCCTCCTCCAACTCAAGGGGCCTGTCCAGGAGTGACAGTGAGCAGAGCGGAGCATGTCATGGGATGGTGTTTTCCATGGATTTTCAGGAGACCAAGAAAGGAACTAAATCAGAGAGAGAGAGAAAAAAAAAAAAAACGAGGGAGGGGGGGAAATGAACAAAACAAAGCAATAGAAATAAGCAGCCTGGCATCGGGGCTGGTCTAACCAGAGCCGATGGGCACGGGCCTGCCCCAGGCCCCTCTGGCCAGGAATCTGAATTCAGGAGTCAGGGGGTTAGGGCAGGGACAGGCCAAATTCCTCGATTTCCATTTGTCTTTTGGATTTGAGTTTGGACCAAAAAAGAAACAAAAGGGAAAGAGGAAAACTAAAGGAGAAGCAAAAATCTAAAGGTTGTCCAGGACGCAGAAAAAGGAAGAGCAAAACAACCAAAATCAAACAGGGGGAGGAAACAAAAGAGGGAGAATCGAACAGTTAAAAAAACCCACGGCAAACCAAACGGTAAGACAATTAGAGTGATATCTACCAGATAATGCAGTTTGTTTACCATAGCGTGTCCAATCCCTGCGTGCTTCACCGGAGATATGGGGGAGGGGCGGGGGTCAAAGAAAACAAAACAACGGAGACGACAACAAAAGAACAGAACGAAAGAAAAGAAAAATAAAATGACCAACTGTGAAACTCAAGGAAGGAGGAGAAATACATGCCCATATACAGCTGGTGGTTTGTTCAGACCCTCCCACCTTAGGATGGGAAGGAGAAATCAAACACACACAGAAATTAAATCCCTCCTTCTCCCAGTCCGCCCCCACCCCTCCTCTGGATACCTCTCCCCCATCCCCTCCCGGAGGAAGAGCCTGCTGTGGAGAAGGGGAACAGTTAAAGACCTTGGTTAGTAGAGAAGAAAACAACAAAAGAACTGGACCGAGAAAGCAAAGACTTAAAAATGGCTGACATTCCGCAGATGAGACAAAGGTTAGTTCAGTCTTTCACTCATACCTTGCCCCGCCTGTCCCTGCCCATCCCTTGGTCCCCTGGGTTATAAGCGTGTTAGTAACACACACAGAGTCGGCAAGGGGGGTTTTCCAACAGAGGGTGAAAGAGGGCAGGCAGGGGGTTAAGAAGCAGACCCATTTATGCAGTATTAGTACATCCTTCCGGCTGAAATGTTAGGACGTTGAGGGAAAGGGAGGGAGGGGAGCAAGGGGTGTGAGAACGGGATGGACTATTGACTTAGGTCATGGACGGGTGGGTTGGTTGGCTAACTGGTCAACCAGATGGCTTTCCGGAGAACTGGCTAAAGAGCAAGTTGGTTCTGGCCAACTGGCTGACCAATGACCATGTTGAGTTAATGGGTTAACTGTTTGGAGGTGGGCCAGCTGGCTGCCAGGCTGGGAGGAGGGTAGCCAACACCCCTAGACAATCACAGGAGTGGCGAGAATGAGAGGTGGTTTCATCTGGGGACACAGGGAAGGGTTCCCAAGAGGTGTAGGAGGGGATATGGTTGTCTGCTTTTCCTGGGGATGGAGGACAGGCAGATAGATCCAGGGAACCACGGGGAGGGGCAGCTCCTCATTTTTTTTTTTTTTTTTGGTCTGTTTCTCCTCCTTGAGAAAGGAAGAGAGAGTGAGCTGTCACCAGAATGAGAATGAGGAAAAGGAAACCTTGCCGTCCATGGGCTGGCAGAGGGCTCACTCTCAAATCATATCTAATCCTCCCAACCCCCTCCCTCCCCTTCCCTCTCCCACCCACAGCTGACTCCTCCTTCCAGCCTAACTTGACTTTGCAGAGCCCACATTCCCCAAAAGTCCCCCATGTTCTTCAATCACCCCACCCCCAGTTCTCTTATGCTCCTCTTGGCAGACGCCCCTCCCAGAATTAAGTACCCACCACCGCCGCCCCTGAGCCTCCACTGCCCAAAGCCAGAACTGGAAATTCACCCCCTCCACACCGCATACCTCTAACATCCCTACTCCTCCCTCAGCTAGAAACCAGCTTCTTCTATCCCCACATTCATTCTCTCTTCTCCTGGCCAAAGATGGCAGCAACCACCACCTTGGAAATCACCCTGGTCTGTCGGGGGGAGATGTCAAGGGGGCCGAGGCAGCTTCACGTACAGCATCAGGTGGGGGGACACCACTGCTTGATGTCCATTAAACACCAAACTGCACGCCCGAGAGGGTGGTTGTGAGAAGGAAAAGTATCCCAGGGACAGATCCATTAGAGAGTTATGATAACCGGTGGGCACAGGGCTAATTCAGTAACACAATTAATAAGGGCCTCGCGTAATTAAAAATAACAGAATTCAATATTTAGCAGCTAGAAGTGCTGAATAACCAATATTAATTATCAGTGAGCGGAGCAGTTTACGGAGCAGGAGGACGAGAATCTAACTGCGGGGCAGAGGCGGGAGCGCGGGGAGAGCGGGCGATGCCAGGGCCGGTGCTATCAGATGGCAGGACTGTCGTGAAGCGAAGAGACCAACTAGTCAGAGTGAGGAGCCAGCTTCAGGGCAGCTAAACAATTGCACCCAAACAAGGGAAGTTGCCTGGGGTCCCGGCACTAGTCCAGCGAGGCAGAGAAGAGGCATTGGAGGCGAGATGCAACTGCTACTCTTTTTGAATTGGAACTGGTTGTGGAAACTAAAATTAAAAGTTTCCAACTTTCATGGACAACTTCCCTTATAGCAAATAGAAGAGCAAATTCAGAAGCAAGATTAAGATGGAAGAAATGTGCCCGGCTGGCATGGCTCAGTGGTTGAGCGTTGACCTATGAACCAGGAGGTCACAGTTCGATTCCAGTCAGGGCACATGCCCAGGGTGCGGGCTCCATCCCCAGTGTGGAGTGTGCAGGAGGCAGCCCATCGATGATTCTCTCTCATCATGGATGTTTCTCTCTCTCGCTCTCCCTTCCTCTCTGAAATCAATAAAAATATACTTTAAAAAAAAGAAAGAGAAGAGGGAAGAGATGTGAGTTCAGAGCCTGGGCCTTCCAGTAAGGTGTCCAGGGATCCAGGCTTCTCTGAAAGGTTGGAGCAGGTGACAGGGGCCCCTCTAGACCCAGGGATTGGGATCCAGAACCCAGTCCATGGAGATGGTGCCAGAGGGGGCAATTATGGGCAAACACTGGAGTGGAGCTCCCACTGGAACCCATTCCTGGAGGCCCGTGACATGGCAACCTGTGCTTTCCCAAAGGGCGGCACCCAGAGAGCTGAACCTCAGACTAAGTGGGCAGGGAAGGGTTTTCCCATGCACAGAGCCAGCGCAGGAGCCCGGAACGGGCAGGGGCCCGGGAATGGCAGCTCGATGAGGGAGGAGGACGCCGAGTCACAGAGGAGAGAAGTCGGTCATTGCATCACGTGCTAACTTCTCATGGCCAAGGGCCTTTGCACAAAACTACACCCCGTCTGCACCTTGAACTCTGAGTGTAGCCCCAGCCCTTCAAGAAAGCCACGAGGGGGGTTACACACAAAAATCACAAAAGGCGGCAAGAAGGCAACCTCTGTGGAGCTCGAGCAAGAAAAACTCAGGACAAAGCAAAGAGGCGCCCGCTCCACGCGGAGCTGACAGGGGCCTGTTCTCCGAGAAGCAGACGGAACATTCTGATGGCTTCAAGATTTGAGAATCACCGAGAGTGGCAGAACCACAAGACAAACTACAGCCGCCCTCGCACTCTGTACCAATGACAGCACCAGGCAGAGAACTGGAGTGGCTGTGGAGTCGGACGACTTCCGTGCCACCACTTCCTAACTGGACCATCGGCCAAGGATGCCCTCCTTGGTTACAAGGGAGTACCCCTCACTCACAGGGTTGTTAAAAACTCAGTGAGATTCGAAAGAGAAACCAGACCCTTGAACTCGAGGGCTGGCAGAGGAGGACGGTGGTAAGAGGGGCAGGGTTGGCGGGAAGTCAGAGCGGGGGCGGGAGCCTCCCTCCTGGCTCTGGGAAGCCAGTGGGAGTCTTTCCCAGAGGGTGAGGGGTAGTTCGAGGCTCGTATGAAATAGATCTGCGGGGTCCTCTGGTCCGAAACACACCAACTGCCTTTAAGAAAGAGCCCAAGTGAACCGGGGGGGAAAAACCTAGAAAAACAACTGAAGAGACTCATAGTTGCTGGCATTGAGCCCTCAAGGAGCTGACCACCTGAAAATAGAGAAAAGAAATGAACGCAAACAGCGCCCACACGGAATGTGATAGTGGCGCCAGGACATGGCCCAGAACAAAGACTGGTGGGGTGGGAGGACGAAGGAAGCTCGGGGAGAAGGTGGCATGTAGGCCAGGCCCGAAGGGGTGAGGGCCCCACAGCGACGAGGGGCCAGGCCTGTGCTCTCCGGGGCCACCTCGGTCAGCAAAGGCTCACTGTGCCGATGAGGAGCTGCACGGAGAGGTAAACCTGCCTCCGGGTCTGGAACTAGTGGCGGAGCTGAGGTTGGAACCCAGCCTGCCTGACTCAAGCCCCTGCCCTGGGATTTCTCGGGGCAGAAAGGAGGGTGAAGGGGGCTGTCAGTGGGAGCACTGTGGGAACACAGCGGGAGCTGGGGAGCCTCGCAGACGGAGTACCCAGAGCTGCACAGTTAGATCCTATGACAGCCTGTGAGCTGCCAGAGAAGATGGCCCGGGGCCGGAAGGTGGGGGAGGGAGCCCCAAATGCCAGGAGGACCCTATTTCGGGGGGACTGCCTCCTTGGGGCCGGGAAGCTCCTGGAAATCTCCGCACTGAGAAGCAGCCTTGGGAGCTGGGCAGGGAGGCGCCACGTGATGCGTTGGGAGCCAGCTTGTCGTCCACATTTGGTGCTGGCTAATGATGAAGTGGGTTTGCACCGGTGGGCGGTGGGGGAGGAATACGGGCTATGGGAGGAGAGTGGAAGCAGCATTAAACTAGACCTTGGGGAATTCTCAAAGGTAATCATTCCTGCAAAGATCCCCAGGAGACACCTCCGGTCACAGTGGCCTCAGGCGGGTTCGAAGGGAGAGAAAGACAGGAGCAGGCGCTGTCTCAGCCAGGCCGCCCCCATCCTAGCGCCGTGCCCTAGGGGCCTCCTGATGATCTCAGGGCGGATTATCTATTTGAGGGGAAAGGGGGGAAGACCTGCCTCCTTCCTGTCTTTGGAGCTGGCCTCTCGACCCAAAAGCCGGGGAAGGGAGGCCCCTTGGTGTTGGTTCTGGGGCCCGCCCTCCCCACTCTGGTCTTCTAACCACTTGGGGAAACACTGGGGAAGCCGGTGTTCCCAGCCCTGCCTGGACCCTGGACGGGAGGCAGAGGTCACCTCTCACACAGCCTCCCATCCTTGCTCCTGCCCACAAAACCCGGGAGACGGGACACTGGTTTAAAACCACCCGCCCCCAACCCTACACCACCCCTCAGACCCTAAGGGATTTCCAATCCGAGGACACGGCCTGGACACTGCATACACCCTTCCGGGCGCGTTTCTCCACCCGGCCCTGCTGACACTGGGCCCCATCCTCCCCTGCCGTGGGGCTGCCCTGTGCACTGGGGGACCAGCAGCATCCGGCCTCTGCCCCCTCGATGCCAGTAGCACCGTCTCCGAGCTGTGACAACCCCAAAGGTCTCAGACCTTGCCAAGTGTCTCCTCCAGCGAGAGCCACTACCCTAGGCACAGCAGGACCCAGTAACGTCTCAGAAGCCCCGGGAGATTCGCATTCGAAGGGCCTGGTGAGGATGGACTCACCTCAGGCGAGGCCTTGGCTGAAGGGAAGGACCCGAGAGCACAGCCCCGAGGCTGACCTTCCCCGGTGGCCAGTCACCAAAAAGGGGTGTACCTCGCTTTATGGACGTGGTCTAGAGTCAAAAAGTACCCCCAGAAGCCCTTCTTAAAAAGGGCTCTGGATCACGGTCTTTAAGCAGAGACCCCTGTGGCCCGAGGCCCGTGTTCCAGGCAGCGTGGCTGCCTCCGCCCTGCCCCGTCTGGTCGAACAGGCGGGGGAGTCGTTTCCACCAGCTACCAGCTCGGACCCACGCCTCTGAGCCCGGGAAGAGGCTGCCGTGGCCGCCGTCTACACCGGTGCTGTGGAGCCCAGGCTCGGCCCCTCCGTGCTCTCCCTCCCTCGCCACGGCTCTCCCTCCTCTCGTATCTCTAGTTCCCAGAACGTGTGACGTTTCTACCACGCAGCTCTACGTGCAGGGTCTTGCCCAGTCACTCGGTCTCCCCCCCACCCACCCCGTCTCTTCTAGCGCTGCAGGGCGGGGAGGCAGGGCCGTGCCTTTTCCCTCCGCACCCAATGCACACACAAGACGTGGGTTTTGGCCAAACAATGCACAGAGAGGGACTCTGAGCTCGCAGGGTCTTCCTGCCAGAGGCAGTCCCAGTGACAGCACTGGTCCTGGGGAAAGAAAGCGCCAAAGGCAGCGCCCCCTCACACGTGTCCTATGTGCAGTGTATGTGTGTGGCGTGTAAAAGTGTGACAAGTGTACCTGACACACTCAGGTTTGCCCACACAGTGGTGGCACACAGGACACCTCGGACCCGGTCAGGGACTGCTGTGCCATGAGAGGGCACTGCACCGAGGAGGAGCGCCCGCCGGGCACGTCAGCCCACAGAGCACAGGCGCACTAAGAATCGGCCCGACTGCAAGAGGCAGCGGAGGCCGGGAAGGAACCGAGGAGAGCTCGCAGGGAGGGAGGAACTGCAGGAGGAGGACCCCCGGGAGGATCCTGGGAGGATCCCGTGAGGCCATCACTCCGCCCAAGAGGACCAGGTAAGGAGAGTGAGAGGTCGGCCGGAATCCGACCCCATGGACGCGCCTTTCGAGGGAGGAAGGGGAGGAGGAGGAGCAGGAGGACGATGCTGAAGAGGAGAAACCACGAGGGTCGGGTCGGCCGCCACACAACCAGAGCCAGGAAGTCCAGGCGCTGACTAGCAAGAGCAGGGCTGTGGCCCGGCAGAGAGCGCCCCGCGGGGAGGGACACGCTGTGCTGGCGTCACTCGGTGCGGGAGGTGGAGCTGGAAACGCTTCACCGCCATCAGCTACAAGAGAAAGCGGACCGAGAGAGGCCGGCCAAAGCCTGGCCTCCGAGTGAGTGGGACGGAGAGGGAGGTGGAGGCAGGTGCACAGCGGCCTCTCCCGTGGGCACAGGGTGTGGTGTGGACCCTCTATGAGGCGGGAACGTCTAGGGCTGGAAACAAGCCAGGGGGGCTGCTGTCAAGCAGAAGCCTGGCCAGAGAGGGCCCACCTGTCCCAGCCACCCTGCGCCTCGCCAGAGGCAAAGCGGCCGCCGCTAAGAGGACCGAGCTGATGCCCACGAAGGTCAGCACCGCTCCAGGGTGCGCCTGGGAGCAGGAGCTGAGCGGACACTGCAGAGAGGAGCCTGTCCTGCCTGCAGGGGGCGACCCGAGAGTCTCTGAGCTCCTGCCCAGGCGGCTGGGAGCAGTGGGAGGCAGCCATGGACTTCGCCATAAGAGACGGCCCATGGACCCTGGGAGAGCTGGGCTCCTTTGGAGGGACTGGAAGGGAAAGAGTAGGGAGTGCGCTGCCCAGAGGAGACACGGGACCAAGCCCCTGTCCTGCTCCCTCACACAGCTGCTGCACCTCCGCTGTGCTCCGCCCGTCCCTGCCTTCCTAGAGTGGCCCCCTGGGAGCAGGCCACACTGTGCCCCACACACACCTCGGCTTTCGGCTGTGCCTTTCCGCCCAGTGTTGGGACACCACAGCTGCTCCACCAGGCCAGCGTCTCCCTGCCTCGGGACCTTTCTGCCAGGCCCCCTGATTCTTAGCCCCAGCCCTTCCCTGTCTCTCAGACTCCTGCCCTTGGCCAGGCCTTGGCTGAAGGGAATGACCCGGGAGCACAGCATCTCTCCAGCGCCTCCCTAGCTCCACTCCCCAGTCCTTGAAGCTACTGCCCGCTGCTGCCACACCCCTGGGCACTCCCAGTGCCGAGCCTTGCCCTGCAGCCCCACGCCTCGACGCCCTGCCCTGATGCCTGGCACCCACGCTCCCACGCTGCCCACACCGCGGGCCCTGGCCTTCCTCCTGCTCCCCCTACCTGGCGCAGGTTTCGGGTAACCCGGACGTCGTGCCAGGCGTTGTCGTTGAACTTGCCGTTGACGGGTTCCACGAGGGCCTCGAAGGCGCCCGAGCCCAGGTTGATGACCAGCCAGACGGCCCCTGACTTGAGGGACAGGTTGACGTAGTCGGCCGACTTGCCCGTGTGCAGCATCAGCCCGTTGCGCTGCAGGGTGCGGAAGGCCAGCGTGATCTCGTTCCGTGCTGCTCTGGATCGGGTTGTGGGACAGGTCGTAGCAAGAAGGAACTTCGTTTGCCTTTGAAAGGTCGCCCACAAACCTCCTCCTTGCCTGGACGCCGGGCAGGGGAGAGAGGAGAGGCTGAGTGGGGCAGGTGTGCCAGGCCGCCCTGCTCCCCTCCAGCAGCCCAGGCCCCGTGGCGACTGCCTGCTCTAGGCCCTCTCCCCTCCCCTCGGGGGCTGGCCACCGTCCTCTCCCGCCGTCACCTCTGCTGTCAGTCAGCTCCCCTGCCCCTTTCCTCAGCAGGAGGCTGCTAAGTGGTTCTCACACTGACAGCTGACAATTAAGCTGCCACGGGCCAGGCAAAGCAGACTCCTCACTGTCTCCTCCCCACAGCCTTCCATCAGCCCCTCCCCCTCGCGGAGGGATGTGGAGACACAGGAGGCTCCACCTGACCTCCCCCCCACCCCACCCCCCTCCTGGGAGTGCCTGCCCTACGCTGGGAGCCCATCTCCTGAGAGCAGCCCCCCACACACACTCCTGCCTCTCCTGGTGAAGGTGACCATTCTCAGCCCAGGGGCCTTTCCGGCCTCACCATTAGGGAGTTGCTAGGAGGCCTGCTGTGCAGCGAGCAGATGAGAAGAATGGGGAAGGTGTGGTGGGGGCACAGGGAGGGCACACGGGAAGGCGATGCCAGTGATGGGGATGTGCACCAGGGAGCAGCAGGCATGGGCAGGGCTTACCCGGTGGCTATCCTGCCAGCTCTCACCCCACCCCAGCTTCCTACTCGACCTCAGAGGGCAGCACAGAGGGGCCCTTAGGCAGACAGCCTGGGGCCCCTGAGGATGGGTGTGAGACCCCACAGACCAGGCAGGTGGCTAGGGGTGAAAGTGCAAGGGCAGGCCTGGCTCTCATGGGTGTGCCTGTGCATTTGCGTGTGTATGTGTGTGTGAGCATGTGCATGTGCGTGTGCATGTGTGTGTGTGAGCATGTGTGTGTGTGTGTGTGTGTGTGTGTGTGTGTGTGTGTGTGAGTGTGCGCACACAGATCTCTTTCCACGGCACTTTTTAAGCAGAAGCAAAAATGACTGGAGAGCCTTAGGGATGTTGAGCATTCTCTAAGTGGGTGACAAGTGAGAGGTCAACGACTCGATGGAGGGAAGTTGGGGTCCAAGCCCCACAGCTTCACAAGCCAGAGCCCACGCGGAGGGTAGAGAAGGGGACATGGAGGCAGGGAGAGCAGAGAACCTGGACCCTGACAGTGACTCGCTTCCCCTCCCGGCAAACAGCTGGCCCCGCCCACCGCACAGGAACAAGAATGCGGCACCAGGCCTTTACGGAGTGCGGAGTGCAGGGGGGTCCTCCGCACGCAGGAGCGAGGCACAGGGCTGGGGGCACAGGGCTGGGGGCACAGGGCTGGGGGCACAGGGCTGGGGGCACCTGCTGGGCCAGGCCACAGCGGCAGGCACCACGTGCGAGTCAGGGCTCTCTGGGTGCACTTTCTGCTGACGCCCCTCCCCTGCACACAACAGCCCCGCTTCTCTCCGCCCGGGCAGGCTGCCCGCAGACTCTGTCCTCGCTGCCTCCGGATGCCAAAGCACCAGCTGCCGCCCCAGCGCCTGGCACCGCACCTCCTGCAGCTGGCGGGGCCCAGTTTCCTGAGGCCACAGGGCAGCGAGGCTGGTGAGGACACGGGCACATGGGGACAGTGGAAACCTGCTCTGCCTACCTGGGGGCTCCAGTGGGGAGGCTCAGAGAGAATAAAGGGGAGGAGTCGAGCGGAGACAGAGGGGAAGGTGCGGAGGGAGGCCAGGAGCGGGGAGAAAGATGGACCATCGGGACAGAAAGGAAATGGTGGCAGCTCAGAGTGCTGAGGGAGCCGGAGGTGAGAGTGAAGTGTCTGAATAAAGACAAGGCGCACACCGGGAGGGGAGGGGACGGGGATGGGAAGGGGGCCAGCGAGGAAAGGGGGACAGCGACCTCCAGGGAATGGCAGCCAGGCTTTCTCTGGACTTGACTGCTTCCATGGCAACCAGGCCCGCTGCCTGGGCACCGGCGGGGTGGGCCTGGGGGCCTCAAGGACCAGAAAAGGGATGTGTTTGACCTTGGGTTTGCCACACAGACTAGTCCCTCCCCGGAGCCAGGCCTTCCCTCCCACTCCCTCACCTTCACTGCAGTCAAAGAGAATATCCATAAAGGGAGTGTCACGCAGAAAAAAAGGAAAGAATAAGGCAACCACATGCAAAAGTGATTGGACAGAACAAAAGAGGCCAGTGAAAAGGAGAGAGGCGGGCCTGGGGCTGGACCACGCGGCCAGGCCAGGGCACAGCCGAGAAACAGGCCAGGCCTCGCCGCCTCCCGCTCTCGGGTCTCCTAGGAGAGGAGGCATGATCTGCATTCCCAGCGCAGCCCCAGACCCCCGAAGGCCCAGAGCAGCCAGAGGGCGCCTGAAAGGGTTTGAGGAGCAGGACGGAAAAGAGCCGAGCAAGTGTGAACAGGAAACCTCAGGACGGTGGGAAGGACAGGGAGAGACCCTGAGCGGGGAGGAGGGCAGCCGGACCTCAAAGGGTTTTGTGGGCGACTCTCAGGGTAAGGATGCGGAGGCTGCCAGGTCTGGGAGGAGCAAGACCTGAAGCACCAGGGGGCGCTCGCCCCCATCTCACAGCCCAGACCATCCCTAAACTACAACTCCCAGCAGCACCTGAACAACAAGCTGAGCTCCTAAGCGCCCCTGGCACAGGAGGGGGGCAGTCACCCCTGGCACAGGAGGGGGGGGTCAGTCACCCCTGGCACAAGAAGGGGGCAGTCACCCCTGGCACAGGAGGGGGGGGTCAGTCACCCCTGGCACAGGAAAGGGGGCAGTCACCGCTGGCACAGGAGAGGGGGCAGTCACCCCTGGCACAAGAAGGGGGCAGTCACCCCTGGCACAGGAGGGGGGGCAGTCACCCCCGGCACAGGAGGGGGGCAGTCACCCCTGGCACAGGAGGGGGGGCAGTCACCCCTGGCACAGGAGGGGGGGCAGTCACCCCTGGCACAGGAAAGGGGGCAGTCACCCCTGGCACAGGAGGGGGGGCAGTCACCCCTGGCACAGGAAGAGGGCAGTCACCCCTGGCACAGGAAAGGGGGCAGTCACCCCTGGCACAGGAGGGGGGGCAGTCACCCCCGGCACAGGAGGGGGGCAGTCACCCCTGGCACAGGAGGGGGGGCAGTCACCCCTGGCACAGGAGGGGGGGCAGTCACCCCTGGCACAGGAAGAGGGCAGTCACCCCTGGCACAAGAAGGGGGCAGTCACCCCTGGCACAGGAGGGGGTAGTGGCTGATGCCTGATTATCTCCCAGGCCAGGGGTGTGGAGCCCACAAGTGTCCCAGGTCAAGCTGACTGTGCCTAGAGACCAGCTGTGGTCCTGGATTTCTGAGCCACGAGAGGGACAGAGCGGCTGCCTCCTTTCCAGCCCAGCCCAGAGCCCTCCTCCAAGGTCTCCGGCCCCCCGGCCCCGCCCACTCGCCAGCACTACAGCTGTCGGTTCTGCTCATTTGGCACTTGCTGCCTGGTAACATCTTGTTCTGCTCCCTGGAGAGGAAGTGCGAGGTGAGAAAGACCTGGGCACCAACGCTGGCTCGTCCACGGGCGCTGTGACCTCGGCCGAGAGGCAGCATCTCTGAGCCCCAGCTTCCTCCCCGGACAGAGGAGCTCAGCACGGCCCACCTCGCAGGTTGCCGTGGGCACTCGGAAGAGGACAGATGGGCCGACTTCCTGAACTGTGAACCGCTCCACAAACACACGCCTCCTGTGCTGGCATGTGCGGCTCAGTGTGCGCGTGCGCTCCCTCTCTCTCTGGATCAACGAATAATTAACTCCTCCGGACAAAGTCTGCACTTTGCATGTATTTTGCATGTCCCACGCTGTATTATACTTATTTGTTAGAATGTCAACGAGCCCCTGGAGGACGGAGACCATTCTCCCACTTAGAATCCAGGTGCTGAGCGCATGCCTGCTCCTGCGCCCGGCGCGGGGGAAGGCTGGGGCACACAAATGAACCCCCCAAGCGCTGTCCTCGGGAGCTCGTTCTAGCGAGGGAGGCAAACAGGTCGAGTGACAGTTACGACACAGTGAGACGAGCGATATAACGGGCGTGTAGGCCAGGGGAACACCAAGGTGTCTGGGTGCACACGTGGGGGGGAGTTCGGGGCGACTTCCGGGTGGACGGCCCGGCTGCTTTTCCCAGAGTCAGCTGAAAGAGACACCAGCTAGCTGGGGGAGAGGGCAGGGATGGCGGCCATCCAGGCCGACAGAACAGCGCGTACCAAAGAGCACGGGCAGGACTCGCTAGCCCAGTCCTTGGCACCCACTGGCGTTCCTGGAGGGGCTGCAAAAGTGCCCCGCAAACTTCTTAGGAAGGAGAATCTCTTAAGAGAGGCAGCCTCGGTGCTTAAAACCTGCAGCCCAAGACCGGCTCAGGGGCCCCGTCTGGGCCTGGGGTAGGGGGGAGGGGGGGGAGGGGTAGGGGGGACACTTTGGCAAGTGACAGGTTCCTCCTCTGTAAACCCCGGGCAATGAGCTCTTCCTTCCACAAAGGGTCGTGGAGACTCATTTCGGTGACACATGGGATACATTCGTCCTATAAATACCACATCTGCAAACCACACTTAGATGATTAATATGGGGGGTGGGGGTGTTTTTTGTAAAGATTTAATTTTCTTTA
>NW_005873902.1:0-19049 GCF_000147115.1 Myotis lucifugus | reverse complement strand
CTCAACTGCTCACTAAGAAGTGCACTGACCACCAGGCGGCAGAGAGCTGACCAGCTGACCAGTCACTATGATGTGCACTGACCATGAGGGGGCAGACAGTCAACTGGTCAACCAGTCATTATGACGTGCACTGACCACCAGGGGGCAGACGCTCTGACTGGTAGGTTAGCTTGCTGCTGGGGACTGGAGCCCTCCCACAGTCCCTTCCCAGCTGGCCAACCTCCCCCATACCTCCCCAGCCTCTATCATGCACTGGTGGCGTCCCTCACCTGGCCTGTGCCCTCTCGCAATCCAGGACCCCTTGGGGGATGTCAGAGAGCCAGTTTCAACCTGATCCCACAGGCCAGGCCGAGGGACCCCACTGGTGCACGAATTCGTGCACTGGGCCTCTAGTCTTTGTATAATTGGTTACAGGGCTCTGTTCTGCAATCTACAGAAGCCCTGAACAGGTGCACCGGAAGGTGGAAGAATGATATTTGTCTCCTGCAGCCAGTAAGTACTCCTTGCACAACTTTGAAAGTATCTTCCTAAGTCAAGCATTTTAAAATTTTAATCAAAGCTTGTCTTCCAGTTTAGAAACTCATGCCCCTGTGTGTTGCAGAATCTTATTAAGGGCCTATTGGACACAAACATGCAGATTCATAAACTCATAAGGAACTTGCCATTTTAACACACCCTATGCACCAATCCACGAGATGCATTGCAACGAGAATGGAGCAAAGTAATTTTAAAGCCTAGACGGGTTAAAAACACTCCTTCAATGTAACGTGACTGCCAGTCTGCACCGCGCTGGTGTCTCCGTGGCTAAATCCTCAGGCTCCACGGGCCCGTAAAGAGACTCTTTCCTAAAGACACAGTTGACTTGGAAGATTTACTGCCGCTTACTTCAACAGCTATCTTCGAGAACTGTTAAAACAATATAATTGTCAAACTAGTGTATTGCAAATCTCATTTTTATTGTTAACATTTGCCACTGAAATTGCTCTTTAATTGTTTGTTTTGGAACAGACACATAAAACATCATGACAGCGATACTTTGGCACATATTGGAAAATCTGCCATGAATAAAGATTTTTCCCCAATGAAATACAGTTTGCCTCTATTACTTGGCATTAAAATGATTTACTGAAATAGGCCAAAACATAAACCGCTGAAATAAAATGAAGAGAGATTACCGTCGCAGCAAAATGAAAAGGCCGATCTATTCAGACGCATAATTGAGACACGTTAAAGGCAACTTGACTCCTTAGAAAGTGGCCAAAAGGGAAAAAGGATGCCTTCCGTCCTGCTCACCCATCAACTGGACACTCCAAAACAAACCCTCGGACACTTGTGAGGACTCACTTCCTCAGGAACCACATGTATTAGGCAGATCCACATACATGGCCGAAGTGTGGACCCTGAAGACTGTAGGAATCCATTCAGCTAATCCACTGTGTGCCGCCTGAGCGTCCACTCCCCGCCCAGCACGGCTGCTGGATTGCCACAAAAACCCGGTGTTCTCACCCAGGTGGCCCTGCCAGGAAAGCAGCACCGGCTGCTGTGACAGCCCCTTTTGTAAGCGATCAGCTACCTGGCTTTCAGGGCTTGGCCCGCCCAGAGCGGGGCACCGTGCAGGATAGAAAACGCTCCACCCTGAGTGTGGTGTTAGCGCTCCCAGGCCCTGGGATCGGACCTCGGAGACCAGCTCTGCCTTTTAGGCTTCCTTCCTCTCAGCCCTTTGGCTGATCTCCAAAGCCTCATTGAAGGAGACCGGCAGGGATCTCCCAGAGTTCAGCTGTCAACCTGTTTCAAGTGTCCAGTGTAACCCATGACGCCAAGCCTGATTCTCTCCCCGCCTCACCGCGGTGGCCAAGAGGCCACCTCCTCATTGCTCATAGCTCCTGCAGCACCGAGGCTCTGAGGGCTTGTTTGAAGTAGAGGACACTGAGTTTAGAGATCATAAGCTATTTGCATGGAACCAGCCAGCACAAAGCCCTGCCGGACCTGGGCCCAAATGGCCCCTTATCCTCTCTCTCTCTACTTCCCCGTCGTCTCCGGCCCAGGCACACCAAGCTGGACGCCCCCTCTCCACATGACACCTCCCTCAAGGCCCCATTCAAAGGTTACTTCTTCTGTGAGACTCCTTTCCCCACACTGAGCAGTGGGTCCCTCCCTCCCCTGGGACCCACAGTGTCCTCTCCCCTCCTCCATTAAGTCCCACGCTGCTGCTGACCAATTATGTGCCCACGCCTGGCTCTGTCCCTGCCCCACACACCCAGGGGGCCAGATATTAGGCACCCAGACTAGAGGGCGCACTGTGTTACCTGAGTTGGCAGTTACAATTGTAGATTACTTTCATCTTTTTAAAAAGATAATAAAGACTACTTTCAATGGGTTATGTATGTAACCAGTGCGATGCATACTGGGAGCTCTTGCTTTTTGCGCACAACCCCAGGAATCTTTTCTTAAAGTTTGTCCAGGGCTATTCTGTGCCCACGGGACATGAGATTCAGAATTCTGCTCTCTTCATCTTCGCTTTCCTCCAGGCCTGCAGGAGAGACACACACGCTGCCTGCAATCCCAGTCCATCAGAGGAGAAAGGCTTGCTTTCTCAATGAAAATCACACTGGGGAGGAGGCACTGCTGGTAAGAGCACAGCATGCGTGGAACTCCAGAAAAGAAGAAAGAAGCTATAAAAGCCTGTAATTGGGCTCCAAGTACATCAAAAAGAAGCTGGAAAACAGTTAGGAGCTAAGAGTAAAGAAAGAAAAAATCCAGAGGTCACAGTGGACCACCAGCTGAATGATTCGAATGCTGTTTTGCTTTCTGAGTGGGTGGCTAGAAGACACAAGCAGTAGACAAGCATGCAGGGCCCTGCACGATCTTTTCATTGTGTCTCCTCCTGATCAAATCATTGCTGAAAGCTGCTACCTATATCCAAACCCCACATATGCTCTTGAACTTAGAAACCAAACCTAACTAAAGAATATCCTGTGTCTTCCTGAAACTAGGAATCCAACAGTTGTAAGATGCACCATTATTTTATCAAACAGTAAGAAAAACGCTGCCAACTAAACTATGACATGCTTTTTTATTACCTCAAATTTTTATTTTATTTTTATGGGAAGAGCTATTTTAGATTTATTCAGACATACAACCTTATAGCATATCTTTCTCTTGGGCACATAAAAAGAAAAATAAAGGTAAAATAAATTGGTTAAGGCAATGACAACCAGGTCACCTGGCTGAGAGCAATTGTAAGAAGCCACTGATTTGGAAAGTATATCCCATTTTCAGAAATGCTAAAATCTGGAAAAAAAAATTGCACACACCATAGAATCAATAAAATACTATTTTATGCCTAGTTCAGTGACAACATTTAGAAAGGACATGGTAATCGTTTACAGAATAACTGCTACAAAGATATTTCATTGATTAGGAAATGTATTGCTATAGAGGGGAAAAGTTGATATTTTTCTTCGACTCACGAAGGACAAAAGTAGAATAGGGGTTTAATAATGTTCTTCAAGGACATCTATGTCCTGTCCCCAAAAGCAGTCATTTCCAAATGTGTTTTTTTTCCTTTACTTTTTTAGCAGCGGGACCTCTTTATAATACACTGTCCTAGGAGAAGCCTGAGTAGAGAGCTGCTCCAGCTGGAGGAAGAGCATCACCCTGCACGTGCCTGTGAGGTCACGGGGCTCAGGACCAGCTGAAATCCTGGCCTGGAGAGTAGAGGTCACTGTCTACCCACCCCCTCCGATGCCACAACACAAGAACGAGGGTTTAAATCATGCATCACGCCCTAACCGGTTTGGCTCAGTGTATAGAGCGTCGGTCGGCCTGCGGACTGAAGGGTCCCAGGTTCGATTCCGGTCAAGGGCATGTACCTTGGTTGCGGGCACATCCCCAGTCGGGGGCGTGCAGGAGGCAGCTGAATCGATGTTTCTCTCTCATCAATGTTTCTAACTCTCTATCCCTCTCCCTTCCTCTCTGTAAAAAATCAATAAAATATATTTTTTTAAAAATAAATCATGCATCATTCAACTAAACATGTACTGTGGCCTGTAAAATGCAAAGTCTTCCTAGGTGCTCATTATGCAGAGATTAATTGAGTATGGAGGGGTTTTGTGAACCTGCAAGAAGAAATTTCCTATGTGCAGACTTCAGACCTCGAGGTGACTGCCAACAGGTAAGACTTTATCATCAGTGACCCAAGGAGCCATATTGACCTTAACAGGGCAGAGGCCCTCCCGCCACAGCCAGGGTGAGTCCCACCCACCCTTAAGGCCCATGGCAGCTCTACAGTCTCTCTGTCTGCAACACGCCTCTCTCTCTTTCTTGTTTTTGTTTTGTTTTGTTTTATTGATTTGAGAGAGAGGAGGGGAGAGGGAGAGAAGAGAAATTCGATTTGTTGTTCCATTCATTTATGCATTCATTGATTGTTTCTTGTGTGTGCCTTGGCCAGAGATTGAGCCACAACCTTGGTCGACACTCTAACCACCAGGCCAGGGCTAACAACATCTCTTCTCAAATGCAAGACAGATGTGGCTGAGTTTGGACAGCACAGGATCTTGCCACTGTGCCCAAGTGTGTGGCCAAACTCAGCAGCTTACCAGCCATTGCTCTCAGAAACGAATCCACCTCCACAACAAACCAGCAAGAGAAAAGCTTTAAAATCCCCACTAGAAAGCTCTTGATCTGCATATGTCTTCACCCCCTTTTCCTCCATATCGTCTCCTAATACTGCTTCTAAAATCCCTTTTTACTATTTGCTTTTATTTTGTTGTTTTGGGGTGTTTTTTTTTTTAATTTTCTCAATTACAGATGGCATTCAATATGATTTTGTGTTAGTTCAGGTGGACATCACTTACACCCTTCTACTATTTGAAGCGATTTCGGTCCAGGCTCTAACCCACCACCACTCCTCCCCACCCAATTCACACAGCTCAGCAGCTCCCACCAGCTCCCCTGAAAGCCAAAGGGATCTGGAGCTAAGGAAATTACTGTTTTCCCGTGGAGCCGCAGCAACACACAAACAACTTGCAGATTAATGTCTCAGGAGGAGTGAAGAAAGCTGGTTTTCCATGTGGAGGGTTAGCAGACCATCCCGGTTATTGCTCCGACCACGACCAGGATAGGTTAGGCTGGTCTGTCACCCCCTTGGCCCCTGGTGCTGTCGGCAGCTCTGGAGGGAAAGTGTTTGGCAAAGGGGGTAACCTGTCGCGCACCCCCCCCGCCGAGGGAGGCATTTCTTTGGTCAAGGGCACTGCCTTGCTATAAGCACCAACTCTATTTTCACCCTGATTTTCCGATCCGTACTTATTATAAGTAGGGATTTATCAGAAGTGAGAAAAGTCAATCTGCATCCCATTTTATTCCCTCCACGTAGAAACCTTAGGTGGAAGGCTTTCCTGAACAGATGGCTTCCAATTAAGTCGCATTCTGTGAAGAAACGGTGTATGGAAGCTAAGCTATTCTACATTCGGAAGGAGATTCTGCCCACAGGCCTAAAACTGTTGATCTGACCCATGACTACAGAGGGCTTCACATTGAACATCAGAAATTCATACTGAAGAATAGTGATCATTATTCTTCCCTTCCTCCACAAACCAACCTCAGAAAAAGTACTTTCCACATTAGACAACATATGGTTTTCAGTCAAGAGCAATACAATCAAAGGACTTTGAAAAGAGGGCAGTGTCCCTATACAATCTCAGAGCGGGACAGAGCTCAGACAAGGCAACTGAGGCCGATGAGGTGAAGTCAGATCATGAGGGACAGACACACAACAGTCGTCTGGGCAGTTAGGGTTAGCACTCAACTACACAACATGGTCAAAACTTTAAACAGCTTTAAATTTCAGATGCGTATTTCCTTACCAGGATGACTTCAAAAATGAGTGGGATCAGTTTGCTTTCCTCCACAAGTCTGTTAAGAAATAAAAAGATAAACACACATTAGACAGCTCGTGCATCAACTGCCGCCGCCATGCAGCACCGCCGACCCACGTGTTACCGCCTAAATCCTGCGACCGAGAAGTCATCTGATTAAACATCACTCATTTTTAATACACTGAACTTCAGCCATTTAAACACGAGAAATATGAAGCCTCTTTGCAAATGACTATTAGGTTAGCCTTATTGATCCACAGCAAGCAAAATCTCAAGAGTAATATTTGTAAATGTAAGATTTTATTAAAATTCACAATTATCATGAAGTCTATCAAACTGGGCAATGCCAGCCAAATCGCGTAACCCATCATCACTGCGCAGTTAAATTATGAGCCTGTCACACTAATCTTTCATATGTGCCTCATCAGGTATCTTCTCAGCATTAATGATTTAATGTGCAGTGATTTTTTAAAAATCATCTTTAACTTTAAAAAAGGTAGGCACTAATCACCCAATATAATCTAGGCACTTCCCACCATTAAACCTCGTTTAAAAATGCCATCTACTAGAAGAATTCTTCCATGCAATTTAAGAGAAAATAGCCTTGATTCAAAAGTGACTTCGTCTCTAAATAGTCCTTTAGTCCAAGGATCAGTAAACTTTCTTCTGCAAAGGATGAGACAGTAAATATTTTAGGCTTTGCAGGCCACACGGTCACTGTCATGGAAAAGCGGGCAAAAATAATACGGAAACGAGTAGGCATGGCTGTGTTCCAATGACATTTTATTTACAAAAACGGGCAGGATGCTGTTTGGCCCACAAGCTATAACTTGCTGATCCTGATTCAGTTTAAAAATCAGATTCCTTCATTTTATTGGAATTTACTCTGTATGATAAACTGCAGCACTTAAGCATGTTGCCCTCGTAGATACGCGCTGTTTGTCTATTTCACACACTATGCCAGGTGGGTGGAAAGGGAATTTATCACCTGGCCTCCCTCGAGCTTGTTTGTCTATGATAATATATTGATTAAAAAAAAAAAAAAGTCTGTGAGACTAGCCCAAAAAAGATCACAGTGTTTACAAATATGTGTTAAGGGCAAGTGCGATACAGAGCGAGTTCCAAAGACTGAAGCTTGAGAAAGCCCCATCCTAGCGTCAAGCGAACGGAACGTGATTATTTCTGTAGGTTCATTAGAGGGGAGGGAAGAGGTTTTGACTACAGACGTTAAATTCATTTACATTCTCTCACTTTCCTGGACAAACTGCAGGCTCAGATCTGAGTATGAAGCTTCTTACCCCATGGCAGGGCAGAACGGGACAAGCAGAGGCTCAAGACCAAGCACAGCTTCAGGCCGGCACCGTCCCGGTTTTCAGCCTCAGCTTCCTAGCTGTTGACAATCTCTTTTCCTAAATTGGTCTTTTTCATTTTTTCTAATAACATATACTCTCACTAGGCCTGGGCTGACATAGCCAAGCTCCTGCGTGTCAGAGTTGCCTAGCAACCAAAGCCAAGGAAGTCACAGGGACAGACACCACTGCTTCTCCACCGGTATCTGGAAGTTACAGGTCCCGCCAGCACAGTCACCCCAACATCAGATCCAAGCATCCACTCCCGGCACCAGACTTCTCATAATAGTATTTTAAAATACAGCCCCGGCCAGGGTGGCTCAGGTGGTTGAATGTCGTCCCATTCACTGAGAGGTCAACTCTTTGATTCCCGGTCAGGGCACCAGCCTGGATTGCAGACTCGATCCCCAGGAGGAGGTGTGCAAGAGGCAGCCAATAGATGTTTCTCTCTCACTGATGTTTCTCTATCTCCCTCTTCTTTCCTCTCTCTCTAAAAATCAATTTTAAAATATTTTTAAATAAAACATATTCTATTATTAACATATTACTACCTTAATTCATTCTTAATCAACAACCTGAATTCATTCTTTAAAATTATAACGTATGCTTCTTCGAATCTCCGCAGGATGAGCAAGCTGACCCGAATCACCTCCGAAATCTCTTTTAACTAAATCCTAACACTCCAGTCCTTACATTCTTCTGAAAACAAGCAACCATAACTTTGCTCTTTGATTTGACTAAGGGGCAAATCATTTAGGGCCACATCTGGTAAATAAAAAGGGAACCCACGCTGAATAAAGCTACTTTTCATTAAAAAAAATTTCTATGACATTTTCTGTGATTCATGGACCAACCCCAAATGTAATTCCAAAAAAACGCTAAAGCAAGGGCTGCCCGAGAGCGGCTGTAAACACTGGCCATTATACAAGGCACTATTTGTCCAGATGGTGAGACGCGAGCAG
This sequence comes from Myotis lucifugus, assembly GCF_000147115.1. Lineage (NCBI taxonomy): Eukaryota > Metazoa > Chordata > Mammalia > Chiroptera > Vespertilionidae > Myotis > Myotis lucifugus. The sequence goes on along the minus strand of NW_005873902.1, from coordinate 10,862 downwards.
AGATGAGCCTACTGGGTATTGACTGGCATCTTCTTAATAAAAAATAATAAAACAGAGCATACCCACGGGTGTTGCGTTGATATTTTTGTTTCAGTTCTGGGTATACATATAGGGTGGGGCAAAAGTAGGTTTACAGTTGTTTGTAAGGAAAATAATACAATAAGAAATAACAATACAAGAATAAACTGTTTTGTATATTCACAACTGTAAACCTACTTTTGCCCCACCCTGTATGTACACTGGGTAGTGATGCAAATGCTTTTTTTTTTTAAACCACGAGTTATAGATAAAACATCTGAAATCCACACACTGCAGACTGCTGTGGAAACAAGTCATTTGCCTTCACTACGTTCTGAACATTTGATTTTTAAAACTCGGTCTCCTTACTGGAAGCCTTTCCGCTCCTCCCAACGAGTGGCTCCTGCCTGCAGTGCTCAAGCTCAGCTCTGAGCCGCGGGCGCTCAGCTCTCTCCTCCCCTGACTGGACGCTGGGGGCCGCTCCGGGGTCAGGCCTCTGCAGACAGGGAGGGCCAGGCTCGCCTCTAGAGAAAGCTGACGTGGCCGACTCTCAAGGAGTGACTCCGGCAGCAAGTCTTCCATCGTCGCAGTAGCCTGGAGAAGCGTGATGCAAACGCCATCTTACTTTAGGGCTCTGTTGCGTTGGCCACCATGTGTTTAAATCAGCAGGATGAGCCTGTTATATCCTAAGTTCGAAAAGAATGAAATGTCTGTGGTTTATGACGAGCCTGGAGGACGGGAAGTAGAGAGATTTATCTGAAAAAAATGCTTAAGCCAAAACAAACAAAATAGGGATCTTTTAAAAATGTTCCCTAATCTTAAAAGGACTGTGAAGATATTAACTGCAATATAGCACACTTTTCTTCTTTTATTTAGCCACCTCCGCACTGTGTCTAAGTGGCTCCAGAAGAGGACACTGAACTATACAGTTTTCTCAAACGTATTTCCTGGGACTACTTTACCGCGTGGGGTTATTTTGTTGTTTGTTTTGTTTTGTTTGGTGTGCATGTGGGGGTGCTTTTTCTCTTCATTACATCTCCAATAACCCTTCACAGCTGCACTAAATGACTATTGACTGGATATCGGGGAGAAGGTGTGGGGATCTTAAAGGCCATCTTGGAATTCTGCCCACCACAAGCCTGAACCTGTCCTTCACCCCAATTCCATCTTACCCCACCTCCTTTTTTTAAAATCCTCGCAGGGGGGTATGTTTATTGATTTGAGGGAGAGAGGAAGGGAGGGAGAGGAAGAGGAAAGGGAAGGTGGGGGGGGAGGGAGACACCCTGACTGGGGATTGACCCGGCAATCTAAGTGTACGCTCTGACAGGGAATCAAACCCGGAACCTCTTGGTGCAGGGACTATACTCCAACTAACCGAGGCACCTGGCCAGGGACACCCCCTCCTTTTTAAAAAAAACAATTCATATTAGTTTCTTCAAATTAGCTGCTTCTGGGCAACTATGTAGAAACCCAAAATAGATGCTGGACTTATAAAAAAAATTCCCCCAAAATGCTGCTTAGGAGATTTAGAGTTTGTATTTGTCCCTAGCGATAGATGGAAAACAAAGCTCTTTCATTTCTTATGACTTATATAATTTGCCAGTCTAGTAGACCAACAGTCATTTTTAAATAAAAAAATCTCTAACATCAGCTGAATTTCAAATTATTGGTTCAGTGAATCAGCTTCAAACAGAAATGGTTTCATAATGTTTCGCTATAGCATGATATTATGTCTACCCTGAAAGCAATAATATTGGTAACATTTCTCTTTGAAATGTCTGCCCTTGCCTGCAATGTTGGCTAATTCTCTTGCAGAGACCTGCAGAAGTTTCCCCAGTAAAGGTACACAGATAAAAAATTATTTTTCACACAAACAAGGAGGGGGGCAGGGTTGAGAGTTAGCAGCGTTAGCACATAGAATCGTTAGATCTGGCTATTTTACAAAGATCTATAGAATCCTCCTTATGGGCAGGCGTTATACTTCTTCCCTGAGGAAGTTTACACCCGGTGGGCAAAAAACATATACGATACAAAAATAATCCAAGTTGTAAAGATGAGGTCTTAGAATTAAGTTAGAAAATGAGGCTCCTCCAGAATGCACCCCCGATGGATGAAAACCTCCCCTTGCCTAAAGTAGCATGAACAAGATACTTCAGTAAGAGAAACTATGGTTGAGTGAAAAGTGTTTTTCCCACAGAAAGGAGATTTTAGACGGAAATAAAAGAATTGTATGTTACATTAGCAACTTTGCAAAACGCTTTTCTACCTATTACCTCGACAGATGCCCAACCAGGCCTGTGGTGATGTATGAAACGAGGCCACAAAACGCTCCTATCACAGAAAGTGCGGCCGGTGAGACGGAAGAGCTGGGCCGCTCATTTACACACGTCCCTGCCCTCTCCTACCTCCGCCTGCTACAAGGTGTCTGAAAGGCCTGGCTGTCAAGGGCTTTCGGGGAACTGTTCCTGCATGGCACCCACACTCTTGTTAGCCAGTGGGTTGTGGATTGTCACTAATGTTAATGTCTGGTAAGAACCACCAGCCTACCCGGCCGGCGTGGCTCAGTGGTTGAGCATCGATCTATGAACAGGAAGTCACAGCTTCGATTCCCAGTCGGGGCACATGCCCAGGTTGCAGGCTTGATCCCCAGGAGGGGGCTTGCAGGAGACAGCCGATCAATGATTCTCTCATCATTGATGTGTCTGTCTGTCTCTCCCTCTCCCTTTCTCTCTGAAATCAATAAAAATATTTAAAAAAAAAAAACAAAAAAAAACACCAGGCTGTAAGTGTATACTTAATGAACTGATGTCTTCCTAATTATAGAAAATAATTATTAAAAATCGTAATGATTTTCTATAACTACTTACATAAAATAATTTATATAAAATGTAGAAATACCGAAGCATAAAATATATTTTATAGAGTGTTATGTTTGAAAAAATGGAAAAGCATTACAAGGGAAATAGTATAAGAAAATCATTAAGTTTTGACGTAATATTTACTTGTCTTTTTTTTCTATTCACTCTCATTTTTTTTTCTCTATTCATATAGGTCACTCTCATCTTTAGCCACCATTTGTGCATGTCCTCCATGTCACTCAGACAGCCTTGCCCTTCGAGGGTCATTTGCTGTCTAATGACCCTCCAAGGTGAAGTCCATTCCCAAAGCTTACTCTGGGGAGGTTAGCACTCGCTGTCACTCACTAAACCCAGGATGGATCTGGGATTAGAACCGGAATCTGCCTAATTTCAGAGCCTGTTTTAGAGACGCAGTGTCAGGAGAGGGGGTGGGAGGTCAGGAGAGGGGGTGGGAGGAAAAGTTCAGATCATAACACAGACGTTGGGTTTATTAAAAACCTTTCCTGTGTCATTACATAGTCATCTCAAATATGAGCCCTTACACCGGCATAGTTTTCTAGCCTACAATGTTGTTAACTAGTCCTCTTGATGGACCCTTAGTTCTCCATTTTTCATTAGCTCCTTAGAAAGCAAACGAACGTAGTGGTGAAAGGATTACTCCTAACACGCTCAACTCTTCACTGGTCCTAGCTCCGTGCTTCCTTCAGACCAATAGCACCGCCTGCCTCCCTCCGCGATGGTGAGGCAGGGACATCAGGCTGTGAAGCGGAAGCAGCCCGCTCTCTGTGGCCCACAGAAAGCCCTCTGGGAAGACACACACTAGCTGTCTTTACTATTATTGTTGTAAATGTCTTAATGAACATTCTTGTACATGAATATTTGTGCGTATCTTTTACCATCATCTTAGGATATATTCAAAGAAGTAGAATCAGCGAATATTTGAGGTTTACTACATACTGAGAGCCTGCTTGTCACCAAAGATGTGCTCATTTATGAAAGTGCACGTTCCACTGGGCTCTCAGCAAGTGCGATCCAAAACCTGACCCATGTGGTGACCGGACACTAGGCTCCGGGTGGTGAGCACACAATGAGGTATGCCGACACGGTATTTAAAGCTGCACCCCGAAATGTATGGAATGCTGTTAACCAATGTTACCCCCATCGATTCTATTAAAACAGTGCTTTAACTTTCCTTTGATATTTGTATTATTTTAATGGAACTTTCTTGTATTACTGATAAAGGTGCTGCTTTTGCATGTTTATTGTGAAAAATGGCCTTTTCATTCCTTTGTCCCTTCTCCCTTGCTCCCTTTGGGCCTATCCTACTTTAGAATGTCAAGATACTTGAAGAAGTCTGTCCACGGTGTGTACTTTGCAAACAGCTGGCTTGTGCTCTATTTGTGACTCCACGCAGAAGGAAGACAAGCACGTGATGGTGCATTCTGAGGGTGCAAGGTGTCTCGGAGCATGACCTCACTGAGGAACCCCGGCTGGCCCACTTCCCTGCCTGGGTTTCTTCCCTCTGTAACATGTGATGGCAGAGACTGCTAAGCGATAACACATGTTGGAGATGGTAATGGTGTGCCCAGGAAGTCACAGAACATTTGCAACTCAGACCACTGTTTAGTCTGACAGCTCTCGTGCTCTTTAATTATTCGACAAAGGCGCTGTCTGTATAGCAAACACTGCAATATAGTCTGACCAATAGCTGTCTTCACATAAAATCAGAGGACTTGACATTGAAATGGAGGACTTGGGGAGATGTGAGAAACGCACCGGGAGTCTATGCCTTAGGCTGCATGTTACACTCCATTCTGTTGGGCTTCGCTTGTTCCAGAGTTGACTGATAGTGACAGGTATACGAAAACTGTTTACAGGCAATGCACGACTTTATCAAGAGTAGATAAACAGCAGCCAACGTCTGCAGCACATTGCTGATTCTAAAATGGTACATTACCCTGGTAAACCACCAAAAGAAAGTGCAAACATTGCAACGGAACTGTGATGCTAAAACTTGCCAAATATTATCAAGGGATTGATTCTTTCAGACTTTAGAAGGTACAGATCAAATCAAGAGACTTTGATTATTATGTCTACGGTTAGGATGCCATGAGCTGATGGCTTTGCTGGCTGTAATGCCCAATGTTTAAATGGTCAGGAATTGAAACCTTGACCTTGACTTCCCATCCTGATAGCCCAGGCTTGACCTCCTGCAGTAAAATCACTATGGGACTTGAGCACTGCTGGTTTAACAACGCTTTCACGCCACCTCCACAATGGCCACAGACTTTGTACAACAGTCTCTAGCTCTATCTAGTGGCCTGGGAAGCTTAGGGCTCTTGACTATGAAACGTGAGGAGGACATGGCCAGAGACCTGTGGGCTGCATCCATTGCCCACCCTTCCAGGGCTCTGGCAAGCTTCACTGGGAAAGACATGCAGAGTCACAGGCCCAAACGATGTGTCAACGTACAGGTCTCAGCAAATAATGAGCAGGTGGTAAAGTATGGCCAGTGGCATGGCAGACCTGAGATTCCACCACCATTCTAGGTACACAGGTAGCAAGGACTGGATGGCACCCACTTTAAGCAGGAGTCCAAGCAGAACACATAGGAATGTGCCAATGATATATACAACCCTAACTCATAAAACCCTGCCCCTGCAGCCTGGAGGACCAGCTAGAACCCACCTCTCAGAAGGTTCCAGAGAGAACTGGGGGATCCAAACAAGTGAGTCCCTCTGTCCCAAAGACCTAACATAAATCATAACTCTGAACATACTTAAATGATTTATTAGGGAAAATGTAGCATTTTCCACAGGAAAATGTCTTAATCATTTTTTAAAAGGCAACTGTAAAAAGAGGAACTTGTTAAAACAATAACCACGATAATCACAATACTTAACCATTTTTACTATCTATTATCTTAAAATAGGAAACAAAGGACAGTAATGAATGACAAGCTCCAAATAGAAATATGGAAATAACAAGGCATTAGTATGGTGCTAGTATCTATCTATCTATATATATGAAAGGCTAATATGCTAAGTGTCCTTCCCACCATCTGACCGGCCGCTATGACATGCACTGACCACCAAGGCAGACGCTCAACACAGGAGCTGCCATAGTGACTTGGCAGCGGTGGTTCTCAGGTGACGCACCCCGAAACCAGAGAGAAGGGAGCCCAATTCCTCACAGGGCCGCGCCATTCCACCTTTGGCCGTGGGTTATGTTGTTGCTGGGGCACTGTCAGCCCTGAATCTGGTTTACCGTACACTTGCGTTTGCGTTCCACACCCTGTACGATAGCAACTTTGCAGAATGCCCTCTCGCACTCCGGGACCCCGCGGGGGATGTTGGAGAGCCGGTTTTGGCCTGATCCCCGCAGGCCAGGTCAAGGGACCCCACCTGCCGGAGGGACTAGGCTCACTCCGTAGATGCTTTTCAAGCCATGGTGTCATCCCAGGTGCGGCTGGCAGGGGAGGGGCCGAGGGAGGTTGGCTCCAGGGCATGTCCGGCCCCTCTCACCCAGTCCCGCCCTGCTGGCCACCTTCTAATTAATTTCCTTTCAATGTGCACAAATCCGTGCACCGGGTCACTAACTGTTTCTATAAATATTATAAAAATAGGTGATTTCCAATTACCCAAGTAAGAATTTAATTCATTGCCTTATCACTTTCAAAGTCTTTTCTCACCCCACCCTCAGGTGCCCAGTTTCTAGATAGTTTTGTGACTACTAACTGCACCACCACTTCCCAAATCTCACTTTCAAGCATCCCAACTCCCCAGCTCAATGGCCCTCCCTCCCCGTGGCAGTGCGCTCTCACACTTCCCCTGCGGGGAATATTGCAGGAGGGAACCACCAGGGGATGCGGACATCCCCCTTTCTCCATCAGTTACCCGTCCTGCAAGGTCAAGGGTCGGGGAAGCTTTTCCAGTAACCTGCCAGAAGTAAATACATCTGGCTTTGCAGGCCACATGGTCTCTTTCAAAACTGCTCAATCGTGTGAACACAAAAGCGGCCGCAGAAGATAAATGAACGAATCAGTGTGGCCGTGTCCCGGTAATATTTTATTTACCAAAACAGGTGGTCGGGATTTGGCCCACCAGCCTCTGTGCTAAATCATTCTCATCGACGAAACGTCACTAAAATACCCCTCATCCCATAAACAAGCAAAAAAACACTCCTCTGACCCGCTGTCTCCCTATTTTTCAGCTGCCCTTTATAGCAAACTCTCCCTGGAATTATCGATCTTCCCGGTGTCCACCTCACCATTTCATCCCCAATGAACTCCCAGAGGCTTCTGCCCCCACGTGCCACAGGAAAGAACCCCGACCCAAGCTCTCCCGCGGCCGACTGTAATGGTTCGTTCTCCGTCCTCCCCTTCCCGACACCCTCAGCAGCATGTGGCACTGCCATCATCCCTGCCTCTGAACGTCCCTGGAAGCCAGTGGCCTGTTCCTCTAATAATGAAGCTGCACTGACACAGGCAGCCAACTCCCCCACGTCACCCTGTGTGTGCCCTTCCCCAAGAAGCTCCGACCAGCCTCTCCGAAGCAGCTGACCCGGCCCCCCACCCTCCACTCGCTCACTCAGCTGCTCTGGACTCTGGGCCGCTCCTCGCTGGCTGGAACTGTGGTTTCTCAGTGGTTTCCTGGCGTACTGTCTGTCCCCTGTGCCATCATCAGCTCCTGAAAACCAGGCCCCTGTCTATCTGTACACCGGGGTGAACAGAACGATTTGTGGAGTGACTCGCTGAGGGAGTGAATAATATTAACTTTTCTTGCAGGTAGAAAACTATCAGAGCTGATATGCTCTCAAGTTCCAGGATTCCACGGTGGAAACTGACTCTGAGGAAGAGAAAAGCAGCAGACGCCTTTTCTTGTGGGCAAGAAACACGTTCGGGGGAATGGAAGGTAGCATCCCGTTAAAAACAATGGTCTCTGAGCTCCTTTAAACACAGAAGGAAGGAACTGTGAGTTCTGCTGATTGCAGCCCCCGAAATACCAGGGCCGCTCTGTGCAAAGACTTCAACTAAATGCTGGTTTCCGACACGTCCTGTAGTGAGTGGCTCCACTGACAAAGGGACTCTGCCAGGCCCGGTGCCCCTCCCTGAGGAAAGCTGTCGCTAAGTCCACGCAGGTCACAGGAGGAAAACTAGAGTGACCGGCCTCCAGCACACAGGGCTGGCGTGGGAATACGGATTCAAAAGATTAACTTGTTTCTAACGAGAGAGATGAACGGTCTCAGTGAACCCACCTGACGCCCGGAGAGTAAGGACAGGCAATGAAATGTCTACCAGGTCACCCTGACTTCAGGGGAAATGTCTATCACCGTAAACAAGATAAAGGTCAACAACAGATTCAAACAATCACAAATAAGGTTAAGAAAAATGGAATGCCTTGGAAGGTCTTAGGTTGGTGTCCTTGCATAATTCTATCAGGAACAGAATTTGGGGGCAGGATGGGAAAATTGATTTAACACTCACTCCGGGAGTGCTTCTGCAAACACGTAGCCGAGTTACTGTAGGAGTCACGATGATGAGCTATGCCCTGATCGGCACAATGAGCAGGGATTTCTACCCTGTGAGGGTGACTTACATCGTGAGCAGAGGAGGGTTCAAAACCTAGGAGGAGGAGGGAAGGAAGAGGTTGAACTGAACCAGGAACCTGGATTGTCTTTCTAATCAGAACTGTACCAAGAGCTGCCACAGTGATGAAAATGAGAGGCACAGGTGTCAGACCCTAACGATGGAAGCAGAGGGAAGCCAAGGAGAATTAAAGGCTGGCTGCTATGGGGCCACGAGGCTGAAGGTGACTGTGTGGAGGAACTGGACCACTCCTAGGAGTAGATGCAACACCATGACACTCAAAACAGTTCAGCTTCAAAGTGGACTGTGATACCAGCTGCATTTCCTTAAAAAGGTGGCTCTGCAGGGAGGGGCAAAGAACAAGGCACCAGAAGGAGGTCTGGATCCCAAGTCTTGTTGCTTTGAACTGACCCTGGGGTTTGGAGCACAAATTCCCTTGAGGGCCTTCATGTCCTCGAGTATGAAATGGAGACAGGGTCCAGGGTACTAATCACACCCCTTCGTTCTGTATTGCTAACTCCAGAGGGAATGCATCTTCCCCAGCTCCTTCCACCCCCAACCACCTGCTTTACACTCCGGGTCACTATTCCCTGCTCTGACCACCCCCAGGCTAGGGACCAGCCCATGCCCTCCGGAGCCCAGAGAAATTACTCAAACTAGCTAACCCTCAACCAGCTTACCACGTCTTCATTTGTAAACTACAAGAAAGGCTCTTGCGCATTTCCTCTCACTTCCTCTGCCTCCCGCCCGCCCCTGGGGCTTCCTCCCGGGGCTCCCTGGGGCATGATATGCCCCCTCCTCCTGGGATCCAGGAGTCTACAGTAAAATATCTCTTCAAAGGCAGGTGTTTCCTGATCTTTGACCTCCCAACCTGAATAATTCAAAAGCCTACATTTTAAAACACCCAGGATCTCCAAAGTCCCATACAGCTCAAAAATTCTAACATTTCTGTCTTCACATGAATAAAGAAAAAAGGTTCTATTCCCTTAGGTCAGGGGTCAGGAAACATTTTCTGAAAAGGGTTAGACAGTAAACACTTCAGGCTTTGCCAGGAACAAGGCCTCTGTCTCATATCCGTCTGTTTGTAAGTTTCTGTTCCTTAAGAACATAAACACCACTCTTACTGGGCAGGCCACACAAAACCAGGCTGCAAGCCAGTTGACCAAGTGGGCCACAGTAGGCCAATCTCTGCTTCAGATGACACGGGAAAGTCTACAGACCTAAGGATGCCTTGAAAACACAAAAAGTCTTACTGAATCCCTACTCAGATTAACATCAATCTGCAACACATAACTGGGGAACCACCATTTGTAAAGGTATACAACAAACTCTAAGTCAGTGGTTCTCAACCTTCCTAATGCCGCGACCCTTTAATACAGTTGTTCATGTTGTGGTGACCCCCAACCATAAAATTATTTTCGTTGCTACTTCATAACTGTATTTTTGCTACTGTTATGAATCGTAATGTAAATATCTGATATGCAGGATGTATTTTCGTTACAAATTGAACATAATTAAAGCATAGTGATTAATCACAAAAACAATATGTAATTATATATGTGTTTCCGATGGTCTTAGGCGACCCCTGTGAAAGGGTCATTCGACCCCCAAAGGGGTCGAGACCCACAGGTTGAGAACCGCCACTCTAAGTGGTTTCCTTGAAAATGTCAGGCCCAAATAGTAATCTGAAACCATCCACTCCTGACCCAGAAATGGCTGCTAAGTGGTCATGCGACCATGAACTCGCATCTGTGTTAAAAAGAAAACAATGAGAAAAGATCACCTTGTTGAAATAACCATCCTGCCTAGAGTCCAGTGAACGCAAACTCAACAGGGTCACAAACCAAAAATCCTTTACAAGAAAAACACATCACTGTTCTAATTCACTTATAGACTCTGGATTTCTAGAACCAGACAACAAGGCTAAGCGACCGAACGACCGATCGCTATGATGCACACTGACCACCAGGGGCAGACACTGAACACAGGAGCTGCCCCCTGGTGCAGTGTGCTCCCACAGCAGGAGTGCCACTCAGCTGACCAATGGGGAACAGATGCTGGACTCACGGTTGGCAAGCGCAGCTGCAGCAGCATGAGCCTCTCCCGCCTCCGCAGCAGCGCTATGGAGTGGTGGCGGCGGCAGCAGCAGGCACAGCAGGACCAGAATGAGTGGGAGCGGCAGGGCGCCGGCCCGAGCTTGGGCTCCTCCCAGGCCACCTGCCGCTTCGCACACTACTGCATCCCTCGTGGGATGTCAGACTGCCGGTTTTGGCCCCATCCCTGCCTGGCCTGTGGGGATCAGGCTGAAACCGTCAGTCCAACATTCCCCAAGGGGTCCCAGATTGTGAGAGGGCGAAGGCCAGGCTGAGGAACCCCACCGGTGCACAAATCTGTGCACC
>NW_005873901.1:0-19050 GCF_000147115.1 Myotis lucifugus | reverse complement strand
CACTTCTATTATAAAGGCAAATAGCAATATTAAAATATTTTCTCTAATTAATTCCCTTTTAATATGTACACGTTTTGTGCACTGGGTCACTAGTATATATCCTATCTAATAAGAGAGAAACATGGTAATTAGCCGTACCTCCGCTACCCTTCCCATTGGCTAATCAGGGCGATATGCAAATTAACTGCCAACCAAGATGGCGGTCGGGAGCCAGGCAGCTTGAAGCGAACAGGAGGCTTGCTTGCTTCAGTGATGGAGGAAGCCAACGTTCCCCGCCTGCCTTGCCAGCCTCTGAGCTTGCAGTTTAAGAAACATTGTTACAAATATAGAAGCTAAACAAAACCCCAGAAACCTGCTTTCAGCCAGCCAGGATTCAGCCAGCAGGACTGCAACATTGTTTCAATTATAGAACAAATGCAGATCCCTGCTTTCAGCCAGCCGGGATCTCAGAGCTGGAGTGAGCAGGACCGCAACAGTGTTAAAATTATAGAACCCAAACAAACCAGATACCTGCTTTCAACAGCGGAGGCCTCAGAGCTGGAGCCAAGCCTCAGAGCTAAAGCTAGCCCAGAATAAAAAAAAAAAAAAAAAAAAAGATAAAAAGGACAGGTTGGGAGCTTCAGTCACCCGCCAGCATGAAAATGGCCCTCAGCCCCTCACCCAGACTGGCCAGGCACCCCAGTGGGGACCCTCACCCTGAAAGTGGTGTGACCAGCCGCAAACAGCCATAATCCCCTCATCCAGGCTGGCCAGGCACCCCAGTGGGGACCCCCACCCTGAAGGGGGTTTGACCAGCTGCAAACAGCCATCATCTTCTCATCCAGGCTGGCCAGGCACCTCAGTGGGGACCCCCACCCTGATCCAGGACACCCTTCAGGGCAAACCAGCCGGCCCCCACCCATGCACCAGGTCTCTATCCTATATAGTAAAAGGGTAATATGCCACCCAGCACCGGAATCAGTGGAGCAGCGAGGCCTCCCAGCACCAGGATCAGCGGAGCTGCTAGGCCTTCTGGCCCCTGTAGCAGCATGACAGGGGGCAGTGACCAAACCCCCTGATCGCCCTGTGGCTCTGTGTGTGACAGGGGGCGGGGCCAAAACCTCCCTATCCGCCCTGCTCTGTTCGTGACAGGGGAAGGCGCCCCAAACCCCTGATCAGCCCTGTTCTGTGCCTGATAGGGGGGAGCTCCCCAACCCCCTGATCGCCCTGTGGCTCTGTGTGTGACAGGGTGCGGCCCCCCAACCCCACCCTCCACGGGCCCTGCTCTGTGTATAATGGGGTAGAGCCATAACCTCCCCATCGGCCCTCCCCTGAGTGTGACAGTGGTGGTGCCCCAACCCCCTGATCCACCCAGCTCTGTGTGTGACAAGGGGCAGTGCCCCAACTCCCCTATCAGCCCTACTCTGTGAGTGACAGGGGGGAGCTCCTCAACCCCCTGATCGGCCCTGCCTTGTGCATGGCAGGGGGGAGCTCCCCAACCCCCTGATGGGCCCTGCTCTGTGTGTGACAGGGTACGGAGCCCCAACACCCCTGATGGGCCCTGCTCTGTGTGTGACAGGGGGTGGCGCCGCAACCTTGCCATGGACCCTGCCTTGAGTGTGATGGGGGGGTGCCCCAACCCCCTGATTGGCCCTGCTTTGTGCATGATTGGGGGCAGTGCCCCAACCCCCTTATAGGCCCTGCTCTGTGAGTGACAGGGGGTGGCGCCCCAACCTCCCCATTGACCCTGCCTTGAGTGTGACGGGGGTGGTGCTGCAACCCCCCAATCGGTCCTACCCTGAGCGTGACTAGGGGTGGCATCGCAACCTCCCGATCTGCCCTGCTCTGTGCATGACAGGGGCAGCGCCCCAACTCCCCAATCAGCCCTGCTCTGAGCCCGACCAGGGGCTGCGCCTAGGGATTGGGCCTGCCCTCTGCCACCTGGGAGCAGGCCTAAGCCAGCAGATCATTATCTCCTGAGGGATCCCAGATTGCGAGAGGGCACAGGCTAGGCTGAGGGACCCCCTCTCCCCCCCCCCCCCGAGTGCACAAATTTTTGTGCACTGGGCCTCTAATATCTATATATATATATATATATATATATATATATATATATATATATACACACACATATGTATATGTGTGTGTGTTAAGAGATACATCTAGGGTATATAAAGAAACCCTTCAATTCAACAACAATAAAAAGACCAATTTGCCTGATTAAAAAATGGTCAAAACACTATAATAGACATTTTTATAAAGAAGACATACAAATGGTCAAAAAGCTTATTAAAAGATGCACAACATCATTATTCATTAGAGAAATCAAATCCAAACAAAAATGAAATATCCCTTCATACCCATTAGGATGGTCTTGCAACTTTGCCAAATTCATTTATTAGATTTATCTTTTTGGTTGGATCTTGTGGGTTCTCTATGTACCATGTCATGACATCTGTAAATAATGACAGCTTTACTTCTTCCCTTTCAATTTGGGTGCCTGTTATTTCTTCTTGTTGTCTGATCACTGTAGCTAGAACTTCCAGTGCTGTGCTGAATAAGAGTGGTGAAAGCAGATATCCCTGTCTTTTTTCTGATCTTAAGGGAAACACTTTTAGTTTTTGCCCATTCAGTATAAAGTGATGGTAGGTTTTTCAAATATGGCCTTTATTATATTGATGTATGTTCTCTTTATTCCCACTTTGTTGAGAGTTTTTATCATAAATTGGTTCTGGATTTTATTGAATGGCTTTTTGGCATCTATTGATATGATCATGTGATTTTTATCTTTTATTTTGTTTATGTTATGTAACACATTTATTTAATTGCAAAGTTTATATAGACCTTGCATTTCTGGAATAAATCTCACTGTATCATGGCTTTTTATTTAAAATGTATTACTGGGTTTGATATGTTAATATTTTGTTGAGTATGTTAGCATGTCAGTTCATCAGGGATATTAACCTATAATTTTCTTTCTTTGTTGTGTTTTTACCTTGTTTTGGTACTAGGATAATTTTGGCCTCATAAAAGAGCTTGGCAATCTTCCCTCTTCAATATTTTGTATTTGCTTTAGCAGGATTTTTTTCTTGAATGTTCAGTAAAACTCATCTATGAAAGCTTCTGATCTCAGGATATTTTCTTCTTGGAATTTTTCAGAAAAAATGTATTACTGTTTTGCTTTCATTAGCTGTCATTGGTGCTTTCAGGTGTCTATTTTCTCCTGATTCAATTTTAAAAGATTGCATGCTTCTAGGAATTTTTCCATTTTGCCAAGGTTGACTATTTTGTTGGCACATAGTTGTTAATGATATTCTCTTACAATCATTGGTATTTCTGTGATGTCAGTGGTTGCCTTGCCCCTTTCATTTCGGATTGGACTTATTTGGATCCTCTCTCTTTCTTTCTTGATGAGTCTGGTTAAAAGTCAATCAATCTTGGTTATCCTTTCAAAGATCCAGCTTTTGGTTTCATTGTCTTTTGTTCTTTTTAGAGTCTATGTAGTTTATTTCTGTTCTGATCTTTATTATTTTCTTCCTCCTATTTACTCTGGAGTTTTTCTGCTGTACTTTTTCCAGTTCTTTTAGGTATAGGGTAATATTGTTTATGAGAGATTTTTCTTGCTTCCTGAGGTAGGCCTGTAATGCTATGAACTTCACTTTCAGGACAGGTTTTGCTGTGTCCCATAGATTTTGGGTCATTATGCGTTCATTTTTGTTTGTTTCAAGAAAATTTTTGACTTCTTCCTGGATCTCTGGGTTATTCATTCATTATTTAATAATATGCTATTTAGCCTCCATATGCTTGAATATTTTTGAGATTTTAAATAATTTATTTTTTAGTTTTCCATCACTTTTTATCTCCTCTGTGCCTTCTTCCATCTCCACTCATTCCCCTCCACTCCACAATCAACACATTGTTGTCTATATCAATGAGTTCTTCCTCCCCCCTTTTTTTCTTTATTGGTCAATCCCTCTCCCACCCCCTGAGCTGTCTGCCTGCTCTCTATTTATGAGTCACAGTTTTTTTTCTATTTTTTTAATTGTTTGATTGCTTAAAGTATTAAAAAGAGTATTACACATGTCTCCTTTTTTTCCTTCCCTTAACAATCCCCTGGCCTTCCCTACCCCCCAGTGTCTTATGTCCATTGTTTATACTTATATGCATGCATACAAGTCCTTCGGTTGATCTCTTACCCCCCCACCTCCTGCCCCCCAACCCTCCCTGGCCTTCCCACTGTAGTTTGACAGTCAGTTCTAGGCTGCTCTGCCTCTGTATCTATTTTTGTTCATAAGTTTATAGTGGTCGTTATTATCCATAAATGAGTGAGATCATGTGGTATTTTTCCTTCATTGACTGGCTTATTTCACTTAGCATAATGCTCTCCAGTTCCATCCATGCTGTTGCAAATGGTAAGAGTTCCTTCTTTTTTACAGCAGCATAGTATTCCATCATGTAGATGTACCACAGTTTTCTAATCCATTCATCTACTGATGGGCACTTAGGTTGTTTCCAGATCTTAGCTATGGTGAATTGTGCTGCTATGAACATAGGGTGCATATATCCTTTCTGATTGGTGTTTCTGTTTTCTTGGGATATATTCCTAGAAGTGGGATCACAGGGACAAATGGGAGTTCCATTTTATTTTGTTGAGGAAACTCCATACTGTCTTCCATAGTGGCTGCACCAGTCTGCATTCCCACCAGCAGTGCATGAGTGTTCCTTTTTCTCCACATCCTCTCTAGCACTTGTCGTTTGTTGATTTGTTGATGATAGCCATTCTGACAGGTGTGAGATGGTACCTCATTGTTGTTTTGATTTGCATCTCTCGGATGATTAGTGACTTTGAGCAAGTTTTCATATGTCTCTTGGCTTTCTGAATGTCCTCTTTTGAAATGTGTCTATTTAGGTCCTTTGCCCATTTTTTGATTGGATTGTTTTTCTTCCTTTTGTTAAGTTGTATGAGTTCCCTATAAATTTTGGAGATTAGGCCCTTATCAGATATAACATTGGCAAATATGTTTTCCCATGCAGTGGGCTTTCTTGTTGTTTTGTTGATGGTTTCTCTTGCTGTGCAGAAGCTTTTTATTTTGATGTAGTCCCATTTGTTTATTTTCTCTTTAGTTTCCAATGCCCTAGGAGCTGTATCAGTGAAGAAATTGCTTCGGCATATGTCTGAGATTTTGTTGCCTTTGGATTCCTCTAGAATTTTTATGGTTTCCCATCGTACATTTAAGTCCTTTATCCATTTTGAGTTTATTTTTGTGTATGGTGTAAGTTGGTGATCTAGTTTCATTTTCTTGCATGTATTCGTCCAATTTTCCCAAAATCATTTATTGAAGAGACTATCTTGACTCCATTCTATGTTCTTGCCTCCTTTGTCAAATATTAATTGAGCATATTGGTTCGGGTTGATTTCTGGGCTCGCTATTCTATTCCATTGATCTATATGTCTGTTCTTGTGCCAATACCAAGCAGTTTTGAGAACAGTGGCTTTGTAATACAGCTTGATATCTGGTATTGAGATCCCACCTACTTTGTTCTTTCTCAGGATCGCTGCAGCTATTCGGGGCCTTTTTTTATTCCAGATGAATTTTTGGAGAGTTCGTTCTAGGCCTGTGAAATATGCCGTTGGTATTTTAATGGGAATTGTGTTGAATTTATAGATTGCTTTGGGTAGTATGAACATTTTCATGATGTTGATTCTACCAATCCAAGAACATGGTATGTTCTTCCATCTGTTTATGTCTTCCTCTATCTCTTTTTTCAACATCCTGTAGTTTTCTGAGTAGAGGTCTTTTACCTCCTTAGTTAAGTTTATTCCTAGTTATCTTAATTTTTTTGGTGCAATGGTAAATGGGATTGTTTCTTTAGTCTCTCTTTTGTTAAGTTCACTATTGGTGTATAGAAATGCCATAGATTTCTTGGTGTTAATTTTGTGTCCTGCTACATTGCAAAATTCATTTATTAAGTCTAATAGTTTTTTGATGGAGTCTTCAGGGTTTTTTATGTATAATATCATGTCATCTGCAAATAAGGACAGTTTAGTTCTTCTTTTCCAATATGGATGCATTTTATTTCTTCCTCTTGTCTAATTGCAATGGCTAATACTTCTAGTACTATATCGAACAAGAGTGGTGAGAGTGGGCATCCCTGTCTTGTTCTTGTTCTTAGGGGAAATGGTGTTAGTTTTTGTCCATTGAGTAAGATGTTGGCTGTGGGTTTTTCATGTATAGCTTTGATTATGTTGAGGTATGATCCTTCTAGTCCCACCTTGCTGAGAGTTTTTATCAAAAATCGGTGTTGGATTTTGTCAAATGCTTTTTCTGCATCAACTGATATGACTATGTGGTTTTCTTCTTTCAATTTGTTTATGTGATGTATCACATTTATTGATTTGTGGATATTGTACCATCCTTGCATCCCTGGGATAAATCCTACTTGGTCATGGTGTATGATCTTTCTGATGTACTGCTGGATCTGATTTGCTAAGATTTTGTTGAGGATTTTGGCATCTATGTTCATGAGGGATATTGGCCTGTAATTCTCTTTCATTGTGTTGTCTTTACCTGGTTTTGGTATTAGGGTGATGCTGGCTTCATAGAATGAGCTTGGAAGTGTTCCTTCCTCTTGAATTTTTTTGAAAAGTCTGAGGAGAATAGGTTTTAGTTCTTCCTTGAATGTTTGGTAAAACTCCCCTGTGAATCTGCCTGGTCCTGGGCTTTTGTTTGCTAGAAGCTTTTTGATGAATGCTTCAATTTCTCCCATAGTTATTGGCCTGTTGAGATTTTTAGATTCTCCCTTATTGAGTTTTTGAATGTTGTATTTTTCTAGGAATATGTCCATTTCCTCCAGGTTGTCTAATTTGTTGGAGTAGAGTTGTCCATAGTATTGTTTAACAATCTTTTGTATTTCTGTGGGGTCTGTTGTTATTTCACCTCTATCATTTCTGATTTTGTTTATTTGGGTCCTCTCTCTTTGCTTCTTGGTGAGCCTGGCTAGACGTTTGTCAATCTTGTTTATCCTTTCAAAGCACCAGCTCTTGGTTTCTTTGATTTTATATATATATATATATATATATATATATATATATATATATATATATATAGTCTCTATGTCATTTATTTCTGCTCTAATCTTTATTATCTCCTTCCTTCTGCTCACTCTGGGTTTTTCTTGTTGCTCTCTTTCTAATTCTTTGAGTTGTAGAGTTAGATGACTTATTATCATTTTTTTTGTTTGTTTTTTGAGATAGGCCTGCAGAACTATAAACTTCCCTCTCAGGATTGCTTTCATTGTGTCCCATAGGTTTTGGATTGATGTGTTTTCATTGTCATTAGTTTCCAGGACGTTTTTAATTTCTTCTTTGATCTCATTGGTAACCCAATCAATATTTAATAACATGCTATTCAACTTCCAAGTGTTTGAGTATTTTGGGTTGTTTTTGTTGCAGTTTATTTCTAATATTATGCCATCGTGGTCTGAGAAGATGCTTGGAATCATTTCAATCTTCTTGAATTTGGGGAGATTTTATTTGTGACCCAATATGTGGTCTATTTTTGAATATGTCCCTTGTGCCCTTGAGGAGAATGTATATTCCATGGCTTTGGGGTGAAGTGTTCTGAAGATGTCAATTAAGTCCATCTGATCTAGTGAGTCATTTAGGATTGCTGTTTATTTGCTGATTGTTTGTCTAGAGGATTTATCCAGTGATGTCAGTTGTGTATTAAAGTCCCCTACTATGATTGTATTGTTGTCAATCTCTCCTTTGATATCTT
Organism: Myotis lucifugus; assembly: GCF_000147115.1. Taxonomy (NCBI): domain Eukaryota; kingdom Metazoa; phylum Chordata; class Mammalia; order Chiroptera; family Vespertilionidae; genus Myotis; species Myotis lucifugus. Next base: position 11,293 of record NW_005873901.1, on the reverse strand, counting down.
CCAGGAGTTTTTTTTTATGTATTTGGGTGCTCCTGCATTGGGTGAATATATATTTATCAGGGTTTATCTTCTTGTTGTATTGATCCCTTCATTATTATGAACTGGCCTTCCTTATCTCTTGTTATGGCCTTCACTTTGAGGTCTATTTTGTCCGATATATGTATTGCTACCCCAGCTTTTTTTTTTTTTCATTTCCATTTGCCTGAAAGATATTTTTCCATCCCTTCCCTTTCAGTCTGTGTGAGGCCCTTCTTCTGAGGTGGGTCTCTTGTAGAGAGCAAATGTATGGGTCATGTTTTTTTATCCATTCAGCCACTCAATGTCTTTTGATTGGCGCATTTAGTCCATTTACGTTTAAAGTTATTATTGAAAGGTACCTGTTTGTAGCCATTTCTATTTTTTGTGCGTGTTTTCTTTCTTAGCTTTTTATTTCTTCTTTTTACACCAGTCCCTTTAGCATTTCTTGCATTGCCGGCTCGGTGGTGATAAACTCCTTTAGCCTTTTTTTGTCTGTGCAGCTTCTTATTTAACCTTCAATTTTGAATGATAGCCTTGCTGGATAGAGTATTCGTGGATTCAGTCCTTTGCAAATTCATCACTTTGTAAATTTCCATCCATTCTTTTCTGGCCTGATGTGTTTCTGTTGAGAAATCATTTGATAATCTAATGGGAGATCCCTTGTATGTAACTTTCTGTCTCTCTCTTGCAGCCTGTAAGATTCTCTTTTTGTCCTGAACATTTGCCATGGTATTTATGATGTGTCTTGGTGTGGGTCTTTTTAGGTTCACCTTGTTTGGGATTCTCTGTGCTTGTGTGAATTTTTTCTTCACCACCTCAGGGAAGTTTTCTGATATTATTTCTTCAAATAGGTTTTCTAAACCTTATTCCTCTTTCTGTTGATCTGGCACCCCTATTTTTCATATGTTGTTTTGTTTCATGTTGTCCCATAGCTTCCTTAGGCTCTCCTCCTGTTTTTTAATTTTTTTTCTCCAATTGCAGTTCACTTTGGGTGTGTTTAGCTTCCCAGTCTTCTAATTCACTAATTCGGTCCTCCGCTCCTAGTCTACTGTTGAAACTTTCAATGGTGTTTTTTATTGCAGCTATATCACTCTTCATTTCTTCTTGGTTCTTACCTAAGTTATTGATTTTTTTCACCATTTATTTTTGATTCTTACATAAGTTGTTGATATTTTCATCCGTTTCTTCTTGATTCTTGCATAAGTTGTTGATTTTTTCCTCCATCTGGTTTATGCACTCTAGGACCCTTGATCTGAATTCTTTTTCTGTCATGTTGCATGCCTCTGTTTCACTTAGCTGCTTTTCTGGTGAGTCCTTTTCTTTCCTTTGGGGGTTTATTTGTCTACGCATGTTTGAGCTCACCGACATATCTAGATGTTGAGTCGTTCAGTGGCTGCTCCTTGGGTGGCAGTGGCTCCTTGGGCTGCGGTTGCTCCTCGGGTGGTTGTGGTAGCAGCTGCTCCTCAGTTGGCAGCAGCTCTTCTGGTGGGTGCTGTTCACTGCTGTGTTGGCTTCTCAGCTTTTTTTCTTTTTTTTTACTGTAGTTGATTTCTACTTTCATGCCATTGTGATCCAATAAGATGCTTGATATGATTTCTATCTTCTTGAATTTGTGAAGACTTGCCCTATCACAGCGGTTCTCAACCTGTGGGTCGCGACCCCTTTGGGGGTCAAACGACCCTTTCATAGCTGTTGCCTAAGAATATCGGAAAACACATAAGTAATTACATATTGTTTTTGTGATTAATCACTATGCTTTAATTATGTTCAATTTGTAACAATGAAATTGGTGGTCACCGCCACCGCATCATGAGGAACTGTATTAAAGGGTCGTGGCATTAGGATGGTTGAGAACCACTGCCTAACACAGCCTTGGGCAAACTACGGCCCGCGGGCCGCATCTGGCCCATTTGAAATGAATAAAACTAAAAAGAAAAAAAAGACCATACCCTTTTATGTAATGATGTTTACTTTGAATTTATATTAGTTCACACAAACACTCCATCCATGCTTTTGTTCCGGCCTTCCAGTCCAGTTTAAGAACCCATTGTGGCCCTCGAGTCAAAAAGTTTGCCCACCCCTGGCCTAACATGTAGTCTATCTATAAGAATGTTCCATGTGCACTTCAACAAAATATACATTTTGCTGCTTTGGGATGAAATGTTCTGTAAATATTGATTTAATCTATCTGATCTAGTGTATCAGTTAAGGTCTCAGTTTCCCTTTTGATTTTATTATTTGGAAGATCTAGCCATTGACAGTGGGGTGTTTAAGTCCCCCCCCGCCGCCTGTATTGCTGTTGATCTCTCCTTTAAAGTCTACTAAAATTTTAAAAGATATTTAGGTGTTCCTATATTGTGAGGATATATATTGATAAGGGTTCACCTCTTGTTGGATCAATCCCATTAGTATTATGTAGTGACCTTCTTTGTCTCTTTTGTGGTCTATGTTTTGAAGTCTACTTTGTCAGATATAAGTATTGCTACACCAGCTATATTTTTGTTTCTATTTGCATGGAATATTTTCCCATCCATTAACTTTTAGCCTATGCATAACTTTTATTATAAGGTGGGTATCTTGTTTACAGCATATAAATATAGGCCATATTTTCTTATCCATTCAGCTACCCTTCATCTTTTTATTGGAGCCTTTAATCCATTTACATTTACGGTTATTATTGATAGGTGATATATATATATATATATATATATATATATATATATATATATATATATATATATATTTCTTCTTCTTCTTAAAGCAGTCCCTTTAGCATTTCTTGCATTGCTGGTTTGGTGGTAATAAACTCCTTTAGTCTTAGTCTTTTTTTGTCTGGTAAACTTTTAATTTTGCCTTCAATATTTAAGTGATAGCTTTGCTGGATAGAGCAGTCTTGCTTGCAGGTTCTTGGTTTTCATTACTTTGAATACATTATGGCAATCCCTTCTAGCCTGAAGTGTTTCTGTTTATAAATCATCTGACAGCCTTATAAGAATTCCCTTTTAGGTAACTGTTTCTATTTTGCTGCCTTTAACATTATCTCTTTGTCTTTATACTTGGCCACTTTAATTATGATATATCTTGGTGTGGGTCTCTTTGGGTTCATTTTGATTGGGACTCTGTGCTTCCTAAGCTTTTTTGACATCTTTCTTCACCAGGATAGGGAAGTTTATTTTATCATTATTTCTTCAAACAGGTTCTCTAGCTCTTGCTCACTTTCCTCTACTTCTCGTACCCCAGTGATGTGGATGTTGTTATGTTTCATGTTGTTCCAAAGTTCCCTTAAACCAGTGGTTCTCAACCTTGGCTGCACATTAGAATCACCTGGGAATCTTTTTAAAATCCTGATTTCTGGGCCTCATCCTCTGGAAATTCTGTTTCTTTGTTACTAATGTTCTGTTTCTTTGTTCTGTTTCTTTGATGAGGCCCAGAAATCAGGATTTTAAAAAGATCCCCAGGTGATTCTAATGTGCAGCCAAGGTTGAGAACCACTGCCTTAAACTATCCTCATGCTTTAAAATTATTTTTTATTTTTGTTGCTTTGATTTAGTGATCCTTTCTCTATTTTTTCTTGTAATTCACTGATTTGATACTCTGTTTCATCCAGCTTACAGGCTATTTCTTCTAGTGTATTCTGTATTTCAAGTATGGCATTCTTCATTTCCAACAAATTACTTTTCATGATTTCTATGTCCTTTTTCATGCTGTGGTTCTTACTAAGTTCCTTGAGCATCCTTATAACCATTACTTTGAACTCTATCTGATAAATCATTTGCCTCCATTTCATTTAGCTTTTTTTCTGGATATACCTCCTGTTTGGGGCATGTTTATTTGTCTCCCCCTTTTGGCTGTCTCTTTGTGTTTGATTCCATGTATTAGATAAAACTCTGTAACTCTCTATGACTCCGAGTTTGGTGGGGTGGCCTTCTGTATTAGTTGTCCTGTGGGACAGAGTGATGCAGTCTCCTTGATCTCCTGAGCTGGGTGCTCTAGGAATGTCTCTAGGGTGGATTGTTTGGCTGTTCCTATTGTGACTGGGACTTCATTGCTGTTGGCCCTTTCATGGGTGAGATTCACCCTTAGGCTGGTTGACTATGAGGCTCAACCTTGACCGATGTGTGCAAACTGCCATGCAGGTGCAGTCTCAAGGTGTCTTGATGGACTCAGTACAAGAATCATGAACCCTTTAGGCTGTGTGTTTAAAGGGGTCAAACTTTATCACCATGTTTGAGCTGCTGTGCAGGAGATGGCCATTCAAGGTGGAGTTTTTCCCAGCAGGGTCTGGAACTTGCCAGAATCCACCTTGGTTTGCGCCATTTGTGGTCCTAGTTGAATTGAACTCTTGTGGTCTGAAGCCCACCACTGGTTGTATTGGTTCTGGGTTCTTCTGGGTGGGTTTCAGATGCAAGAGGCTCTCAGACATTGTGTGTACATGTGTGTAGTTACTTCTCTGATAGCTGTTTGTGTCTATGTCTACTAGTGGACCCCCTGCTTGGGGATTACACAGTCAGGCACTCAATGATGGGAAATGAGTCTCTGCTTCAAAGCTAAACTCCTCAGTCTCCACCAGAGACACCAACTCTTGTTTCCTGTAAGGTGGCTTGGTGCAGCTTCAGTTTGGGTAGGGCTTTCAGTCTCCTCTGAAGGAGCAGGTTCACCAGCCTGGGCTCAGGGGGATAGATCAGAAGAGTCTTTGGTTGAAGATGTTGTGGTCCCAGCCCACAGGAAGGGGCTAAGAGCCTGGGCTCAGGGGGATAGATCAGAAGAGTCTTTGGTTGAAGATGTTGTGGTCCCAGCCCACAGGAAGGGGCTAAGAACTTCCTCTCAGCCCCTGGGGGTGTCACATATTGAATGTCTCTCTCTGAACCATTCTCCCATCCCCCATAGGACTGCACCCAGTGGAGCTATCCAGGACTTCACAGGGCTGAACTAAACAGTTTCCTGTTGAGGGTGTTGTCTGCAGGTTGCAAGATTGATGGTGGTGGGCTCTACTTTTTCTTGGGGCTGCCTGGCAATACTTACAGGGAGCTCAGATCAGCCTCCTCACAATGCATCACAAAGCCAAGCACTGGCCACCTGTCTCCCCAATAAAAGCCTCCCTAGGGAATATAACCCCCAAGTCCCCACTTTGTGTGGCACTGACGCCTTTATGCCACCAGACCAAGCTGGAAGGGGTGGAAAATCAGCCCTGCACGAGACTCCAATCTCTCCTCACAGCAGGTCTCAGCAAGGTGGGGGCCAACATTCCCAGCTCCACTAGAGCTCTGAACTCTGCAGTGTGGGCCTAAAATCTCAGACCTGCACTGATCTCCAGGCCATCAACCCCACAGTCTGAGTAGCTCCACAGGTGGCGGGAGGGTTTCCAACCATAGGCTCGAGGTAGGAGAGACCTTTCCTCTTTCCCAAAGCAAACAATTTAGTCATTCACTTGGCCTCTGCACAATGTCTTCCATGAATGTAGAGGGTCCCTCAAAGTCACTGCTGGGTGCAGCCTGCAGACCCATCCACTGAACTCAAACATGGCAGTGTAGCCTCTCCAGTAGTCAGAGCCCAGAGCAAACTTCTCAGACTGGGGCTGCTAACAATAGAAACACCCCTTCACTGGGAAGGTGCAGTCTAAGTCTCCCAGGCAGACAGTCTCCCTGGCTCCCCGTGTCTGATGCTACGTGGGCTCTTTTTTCTATCTCTGCTGCTCTGGGTTTGGGATCCCTGCCTGGGGTTGAAACCCCACACTGCCCGCAGGAGGGAGCTTTGCAGCTGTGATATCCCTCTTGGCTCAGCCACCGCACCTGCTCAACGGGGGCTATCCCTTTCCCAACACTACTCCTCTTACCACTCTCAATGTGGCTTCTTCATTGTTCCTTAGATATAATATTTCCAATCAGGTACACCTCACTTGGTTTTTCAAGTTGATTGCACAGTATTTATCTCTAAATCTGGTCCCTGGCTGGGATAAATGGCATGCAGCCTCCAGCTACTTCCCTTCTTGCCTCCCTAGAATTCCCTTTTTTAAAGGCTGAACAATAAAGATTCCATTGCCTGTGTATACCACATTTTGCCTCTCCATTCACTACCCATGGACACTAGTATTGCATTCACATTTCAGCTATTGTGAGTAAATTTGTTATGAACATGTGTATACAAATATCATCTATTTGAGACCCTGTTGTCATTTTTTTTGATTATGTACCCAGAAGTGGAATTGCTTGGTTATACGGTAATTCTATATTTAACTTTTTGAGGAACCTGCACACTGTTTTCCAAAGCGGCTGTAGCATTTTACATTCATACCAACAATTCACAATCTTTCCGAACTCTCCACATTGTGGCCAACACTTGTTATTTTCTGGTTTTCGATAATAGCCATCCTAGTGGGTGTGAGATGGAATCTCATTGTATTTTTTAAGTCCCTTTTTAGATTTAAGCATAATTAAGTTACAATATTCTATTAGGCTCAGGTGTAGAACATAGTGACTTGATATTTATATACATTACTAAGTGATCATCATGATAGATAGTTCTTGTGACCCTCTGTCACCATACAAAGTTATTGCAATATTCCTGACTACATGCTCTGTGCTGTTTGGTATATTCTAGTGACTCATTTATTTTATAACTGGAAATTTGCACCTTTTAATCCCCTTCACCTATTTTTACCATTCTCCCACACACATCTCTCTAGAAACCACCAGTTTGTTTTCTTCATCTATGAGCCTGCTTTTTCTTTGTTTTGATTATTAATTTGTCCTGCTTTTTATTTATTTTCGTTTGTTAACTATTTTTATTGATTTTTTACATATATTTTATTTGTATTTTTACAGAAAGGAAGAGAGAGGGATAGAGAGTTAGAAAGATTGATGAGAGAGAAACATCGATCAGCTGCCTCCTGCACACCCCTTACTGAAGATGTGCCCCCAACCAAGGTACATGCCCTTGACGGGTATTGAACCGGGGACTTTTTAGTCTGCAGGCTGAGGCTCTACCCACTGAGCCAAACCGGCTAGGGCTATTTTATTGATTTTTAGAGAAAAAGGAAGGGAGAGGGTGAAAGAGAAACATCAATGTGAGAATGGGACATCATTCAGCTGCCTCCTGCACACCCCTATGGGGGTTCAAGCTCATAACCCTGGCATGTGCCCTTACTGGGAATTGAACCAGCAACCATTTGGTGCATGGAAAAATGTCCAACCTACTGAGCCACACCGACCAGAGCTGTCTTGCATTTTAGATTCCACATCTAGTAATATCATATACTTACGTCACTTACTATAATACCCTCCAGGGCCATCCATTTTGGGACAAATGGCAAGATGTCATTCTTTTATATGGTTGAGTAATATTCTATTTTATTTTTTATATGTATTTCTCTTACATTATACATATCTATATTCATTCATTTATTGATGGACACTTAGGTTGCTGTCACATTTCTTCTTTACTTGTGTTTGAATTTTCTTTGGATAAATAATCAGAAGTGGAATTGCTGGGTTTTATTATAGTTCTACTTTTAATTTTTGAAAAATCTCATTGTTGTTTCGATTAGCATTTCCCTAAGAGACATTATTTCTTACCACAGTTTGAACCTGACACACAGCCCTGGGCCTTGGCCCCCATGCTGGACTCACCTGCCCTGGGCGTCTTGAACTGACCCTCCCTTTCCTTGGGAATCTTTGCAGCCTGTGTCTCACTAAACTTCAGCATCACCACCTGTCCATGGTCTGAGCACCCAACTCCCCAGTAGCTGCCCTTCTAAGTACACATATGAGGAGGTGCCTTATCTTTCATATAAACTACATCTTCTACAAATATATAATGAGCGATTTCTGATAAATGACACTTTGCCTTTTATAATTAATAAAGTCACCTATTAAAATAAGATTATACGTTTTTTCAAATGATAAAATGATCATGTCTACTTAAAAATGCAATACCCAGTTTTTTAAGAGTAATGAACTTGTCCTTATAGTAAATGAAACAATTGTGTCTTCTTATTAATTGTATAGACATTGCCCTTTGAAAAGTGTGATATGCTTTTACACATGCAGTGACGTTTGCCTTTCAAAATACCCAGATCATGTCTTGTGGACAGTCAGTGATCCTGCCTTTAATAAAAGTGTCCTTTCCTGGGGAAGTATAAAAATCTTTTAGTGATGGCAAAGAGAGGAATAAGGCCACACATGCCAACTTGGATGTATCTCAGAGAAAGGATGTTCAGTAAAAGAAGCAGCATTGATCCATGTGTCTGATCTACGTAATGTGTGTAGGTAAGTACAGAGGAAGACAGAATAGTCCAACTGAGTCTTGTGCCTTCTGAAGTGACAACCCCAGTATGAGCCTCTGAACCCCAACATGAGGATAGTGCATATCCCTTAGGGTCATTCCAGAGATGGAGTGAAGAGAGGCATGAAAAGCCAGGAGTCTGACCCTCCAAAAGACCCCAGTGTCCCTTCTCCACGGAACTTCACCCAAGATTTTGTGTCTTTAGTACTTTGTGCAAAAATTGATCATTTATCATCATCATTGGAGTTTGTCATTTTCAGGTCCCTCATCATGTCAGACATGCAGCGATTTTAAGTTTGGGGTCTTCTTGGTTACATAGCGATAAATATCAGTAAGGAGGCTCATCTTATGATTCCTACATGCTGACAGGGCTGGAATTATTCACATTTTACAGACAGTGAAACCAAAGGGACTGTATTCACTTCCCAGCATGATATTATTCACCAGTGAGTAATTAATTACTTGTGTGAGCAATGAGCACAATTTCTGCACAGGCTTATAGTGGTTGGAGGAGATACAAAAGCCACCGGCTTCAGTAGCTGATATTGTAGTGATGAGGGAGAAGCAATCAACAAATGAGCAAGCAGCATTTCTAAAGGGGTGTGAAGGAGAGAGGGAGTGGGTGGGTGGATTGGGATTTATTTTCTTATATAAAACTAGAGTCCAGGTGCATAAGATTCATGCACTCAGGGTGGAGAGGTCTCTCAGCTTGGATTGCCAAGTGGCACAGGCCAGGCCAACGGACCCCACTGGTGCATGATCAGGGCCGGGGAGGGACAAGGAGGATGCTTGCTATGATTGAAGGTCAGGAAGCCACTGTGGCCAGAATAGATGAGATGAGGCGAATGGCATGAGAAGTGTAGACAGGGACCAGACTTTTTAGGCCTATACTATCAAAGGGTGATCTGCAAGGAGCTAAAGTGCCTGGGACAGAGGGTAGACCAACCACATCACTCAGTATCCTGTTTATTTCACCTGACATGTTCTTAATTGCAAGACTTTCTCAACCAAAGCACTGAGTTGTTTGATCTTCAGGTGGACACTCCCTGTCTTGTGCAGACCAGCCTTTTGAGCAGCACTAATATGGGACCTTGTGGGCTGTGATTGAGGTGTGAGTGACAGGAGGGCTTTGGGAAGAAAAGAGATGACTTGACTTGGGTTTTTAAATAATTCAACTTTAAGAATTCACAGGTCCTACTCTGGAGAAATGGCTATAAGGTGGGTTAAGGAGGCAGCATTAAAACCAGTTAGAAGACTGTTACAATAACCTCTAGTAGGAGTGATGGTGTCTTGGACCTGAGTGTTCGTGTTCTATCTATACTGTGTACACTGACTGCATGTGTGCTGATGGACTAGAGATTACTGTGAGAGCAAGGGAGGCATCAAGAATAATGCCAATATTTCTGAGCCGAGCACCTGGAAGGATGGCATTGATCTTGACTGAGAAGTAGAAGGTTCTAGGAGGATCAGGTTGGGAGGTGGGGAGAATAAAGATCTTGGTTGTGCACATGTTACACTAACGGTACCTTAATGCTGTGTAGGAGAGATGCCCCAGATTGGCTTAACTCAATCTTTCCTAAATCCCTTGGAAAACACACAGAAAACAGAAAAACTGAAGGCAACAATTTCCTGAATCTCTGACAACAGATTCAGTGTGTGAGTCTGGAAGAGGGAAGTGGTTTTGTGAGGTGTATGTTGTTCCTCTCTCAGCACTCAGGCCATGGGGCTGGTGGGTCCTAGAGGCCGCAGGGGTCTATGGCCTGAGACCAATGCAGTCTATTTCCCAGTGTTCTCACCTGGGAAATAACAGGTATTCCCTGGAGAATCTCCAGTCCTGCCCTTGGAGACCATTCAAGAAGCTGCAACTTCATTCAGCTTCTGTATATATAAGTACATAAATAAAATTTAACTTAAATAATTAATACTTTTCTAAAAAGGAAGGCAGATCATTTATGGACTGGTTCATAAACCAAAGATTACAGTTTGTCAATTCTATGTTCCTGATACCAAAAACAAAACAACCACATTGAACATGTCATTGCCCATCATATGTCATTCGGATAAAGAACCAATAGTTTGGGTTTCTGAGACAAACCTTAATCAGTATGTAAGAGCCAGAGGGGGCATATTGTGTTGATTTGATCACTTAAAACCTTAAAGGGATTTGAACTTTTCCTGCAGGTGAAACATGAAATTGTTATCCTGTGTCTGATATTCACACTATGAACAGACCCCTTTCCAGGCTCCCTCTCCTTGGATGTTCTTTCCTGTATGTATGTGGGGCAACACTGGATGTTGCTGTGATAAGATCTGTGTCTCAATGTTCTGTTCAAAGTGATCACAGAAAGGTCCCAGCTTCTCTGTCTGGGCCATGCTGAGGACATTGTCCCAAACAATGACAGCTCCCCTAGATGGAACCAAAGTCTTCTCTAAACAATGTGCTTTGATGCTACTTACTGTATCCCCCCCTTAGGCATTATCTAATCCAAGTTCTTCCCTCTTTGAAGATGAGGACTCAGGTGCTTTCTGTCCCATCATCATCATCAACACTCTCTCTCTCTCTCTCTCTCTCTCTCTCTCTCTCACACACACACACACACACACACACGATCTTCTTATCCTGTCTCCCCAGTACTTTCCTGAAGACCAGTATTTAGTGTAGACTTTATTGTATCTGTTTAATGCTATTCACATTTAAGCCAACTTTCTGTGATTTCTTTGAATTCAAATCTCTGAAGTACATCATAGATGGAGAACCTTCCTTCTGCAAGCTACAGAGGTGGGAGAGGGGTGGTCCTGCTCATTAGAGTAGAGAATGACAAAACCCCTTCACATTCCTTCTCAGCTCCTTTAGGTTACTTTGTTGTGGTGCCGCCCTCTGGTGGTCACATTACAAATTGCACCTCCCAAATAGGGCCAAACCACTTTTTCTTTTTTTTCTTTTTTTTTTTTTTTAAATGTATTTTATTGATTTTTTACAGAGAGGAAGGGAGAG